>NC_057798.1:12837697-13014461 GCF_018294505.1 Triticum aestivum
CTTGGTATGTGACTCCTCCATTGGTCCAATTAGTTTTTGTTCTAGTGCTTTATTCATTGCAAATTTATGCTGCATAGGTGACCATGTTCTTGAGCTTGCATGTCAAATTCATATGGTTCCAAGTAGTTCTAGTGCTTGATATAGACTCTCGGCACTTGTGGGAGTTGTTGCTATCAATTTTATTGAAGTTGGTTCACTTTTATTTGAAGTTACTAAAAATTTCAGAAATTTTTCAGAGGAAACAATATGTTTAGGAGGATGTTCCAAGGTGGCCCTTCAAGGAAGCAAGGTCCCAGTCTTGCAATACATGATGCTGACGAGGAACCACCAAGAGACGCTCCTGTGAGGCCTTGTGAATGGCCTTCGGAAAATTTTATGAATCAAGTGGGAATCAAAGAAGAATTTAGCGCATATTTGTGTAATGCCGGTCTTGAGGACTTTGAAGCTGACAAATGCCCCCAGTATCATGATCTCACAAGTTCATTTGTGAGGAGGTTTGAGTTTTCATCTTCGCGTAATTCTCCTTCAGTCATGTTTGACCTTTATGACAAATCTTATACCATGGACTTAGAGGATTTCACTTCTGCTTGCAAACTTCCATCACGGGGTAGTGTCAGGGATCCCCCTAAATCTGAATATAGAGACTTTCTTGCTAGAATAACTGTGGGGGAATCTAGAGATATAACACAAGCCACCTTAGGGAGAGTTCACTTTCCTGCTATACATTATTTTGCTCTCTTTATAGGTAGATGCATTAATGCTAAGGATGAAGCATGTCACATGTTTACCCCTGATCTCAGCATTCTCAGAAGTGTTGTGTTAGGAGACCAATCTTATCATATGGGAGCCATCGTAGCTCGTAGGTTGCATCATAACAGATATAACAGAGATTCTTTGGAGGAATTTATGCAACCTGCTTAGCTAATTTTCTTGAGATAGACATTCGTGAGGGTGATATTGAGTTACTCCCTACCTATTTAGATTTTGATTCTATGGCTTCCCACCAGTTTGTTGAGAGGACTGAACCACCTCTCCAGTATCGACTAATCTTTAACAAATGGCATGTAGTCCATATTACTCTTCCTGCTCCTGCCTTCTTTGATTCTCAGACAAAAGGAAGATATATTATTACCAGAGAGGAGGCAGATGAGTACGAGAGGAGAGCGGAGGCTGCTTGACGCCACGCTGCAGCTCAGGAGGCGATAGCCGCTACATCGCAATATGACCCCAGCTTCACCTACGGGTATCCGCCAGGCTATCCCTGGCAATAGACCAACTTAGGCCAAAAGCCTAAGCTTGGGGGAGTACGCATTTCTCACCGACATTACATTCATGTTCACACACACTCATTGCTAGATGTCGGTGTTCATACTCTTTCACTGTATTATCCATGCTAGTTTATTTTCCTTTTCTTGCTTTCTTCTTGTGTGTTTAATAAACCTTAAGAAAAACAAAAAAAATAGTAGTAGTTTATTTCTTTGCTGTAGGATTAAAAGGAAAAACCCAAAAATATTTCCCGTTCTTCTTTTGCTTGTTGGGAGCTTTCCCGTGTAAATAGTTTTATTTTCTTTTCTTTTCTTTGGGGGTCGAGGAGACCATATTGAAAATGCTTAGTGGCTCATATATGCATGATTAATTATTTTTAGAGACCATATTACTTGTCTTCTCTCTTGAGTCGAATGCTTGCAGATTCCAGCTTAGTCCCATGCACGCGCACTCTTATTTTTATACACATCGTTCGGTCGTGCAAGTGAAAGGCAATAATGATGATATATGATGGACTTATTGGGATGAGAAAAGCTGATATGAACTCGACCTCTCTTGTTTTTGTAAATATGATGATTCATCGTTCCTGAGTCAGCTATTATGAAGTAAACATATTTGCAATGACATTTAGAGATTATAGTTGCTTGTGCCATGCTTGATTAGCTATGAGTTATAATGGTTTACCTTGTGTGCCAACATGCTATTAGAATGATTATGATGTGGTATGATGGGATGGTATCTTCCTTTAAACGAATTGAGTGACTAGACTTGGCACATGTTCACGCATGTAGTTGAATCAAATCAACATAGCCTTCATGATATTTATGTTCATGGTAGATTATATCCTACTCATGCTTGTATTCGATGTAAATTAATTTTAATGCATGTTTACGACTGTTGTCGCTCTCTCAGTTGGTCGCTTCCTAGTCTTTTGCTAGCCTTCACCTGTACTAAGCGGGAATACTGCTTGTGCATCCAAACTCCTTAAACCCCAAAGTTGTTCCATATGAGTCCACTATACCTACCTATATGCGGTATTTACCTACCGTTCCAAGCAAATTTGTATGTGCCAAACTCCAAACCTTCAAATGAAATTCTGTTTTGTATGCTCGAGCAGCTCATGTTTCAACTAGGGCTGCCCTTATCTTCCATGTTAGGCGGTTATTCTCAAGAGGAGTGGACTCCGCTCCTCATTCACGAGAAAATGGCTGGTCTCCGGGATGCCCAGTCCCGTGCTTTATGCAAACTAAATCAAAATAATTGCAAACAAAACTCCCCCTGGGACCCGTTGAATGTTGGAGGCACTCATTATTTCGAGCAAGCCATGGATTGATGCTTGTGGAGGAGGGGGAGTATAAACTTTACCATTCTGTTTGGGAACCGCCTATAATTTGTTTAGCATGGAAGATATCGTCATCTCATAGTTGTTGCGTCGACAGCAGAAGTATGCCGCTCAAAATGTTATTCAATCTCTGTTTTAAAATCGAGCTCTGGCACCTCTACAAATCCCTACTTCCCTATGCGAAGGGCCTATCTATTTACTTTTATGTTGAGTCATCATCCTTCTTATTAAAAAGCACCCGCTGGAGAGCACACTGTCGTTTGCATTTATTATTATTGGTTTATATTGGGTATGACTTGACTGGATCTCTTTCACCATGAATTACAATGTTTAGTCAGTCCTTGACCTTTAAAGGTGCTCTGCATTTATGTTTTGCGGTCTCAGAAAGGGCTAGCAAGATACCATTTTGTTATATCATGTTATGATTATTTTGAGAAAGTATTGTCATCCGAGTTTTATTATTATGGCTCGCTAGCTGATTATGTTACTGATACGAGTAATTGTGAGAACTTTGTGTTATTGTTAGTATGGTTAGTTCATAATACTTGCTGAAACTTGAATGCTGGCTTTTCATGTTACAACAACAAGAGCAAATAGAGTTTGTAAAAGTTTTTATTTTTCTCTTTCAGTTTGTCAACTGAATTGCTTTAGGACAAGCAAGGGTTTAAGCTTGGTGGAGTTGATACGTCTCCGTCGTATCTACTTTTCCAAACACTTTTGCCCTTGTTTTGGACTCTAACTTGTATGATTTGGATGGAACTAACCCGGACTGACGCTGTTTTCAGCAGAATTGCCATGGTGTTGTTTTATGTGCAGAAAATAAAAGTTCTCGGAATGACCTGAAACTCCATGAAACATCTTAGAAAAACAATAAAAAATCCTCGCCAAAGATGAAGACCAGGGCTCCCACACCCTGTTCATGAGGGTGGGGGGCGCGCCCCCTACCTCGTGGGCCCCCTGGTGGCCCTCCAACGCCAACTCCAACTCCATATATTGGCTTTCGGGGAGAAAAAAACCAGAGAGAAGAAATCATCGCGTTTTACGATACGGAGCCGCCGCCAAGCCCTAATCTCTCTCGGGAGGGCTGATCTGGAGTCCGTTCGGGGCTCCGGAGAGGGGGATTCATCGCCGTCGTCATCATCAACCATCCTCCATCACCAATTTCATGATGCTCACCGCCGTGCGTGAGTAATTCCATCGTAGGCTTGCTGGACGGTGATGGGTTGGAAGAGATTTATCCTGTAATTGAATCAGTTTTGTTAGGGTTTGATCCCTAGTATCCACTATGTTCTGAGATTGATGTTGCTATGACTTTGCTATGCTTAATGCTTGTCACTAGGGCCCGAGTGCCATGATTTTAGATCTGAACCTATAATATTTTCATGAATATATGTGTGTTCTTGATCCTATCTTGGAAGTCTATAGTCACCTACTATGTGTTATGATCCGGCAACCCCGAAGTGACAATAATCGGGACCACTCCCGATGATGACCGTAGTTTGAGGAGTTCATGTATTCACTATGTGCTAATGCTTTGTTCCAGTTCTCTATTAAAAGGAGGTCTTAATATCCCTTAGTTTCCAATAGGACCCCGCTGCCACGAGAGGGTAGGACAAAAGATGTCATGCAAGTTCTTTTCCATAAGCACGTCTGACTATATTCGGAATACATGCCTACATTACATTGATGAATTGGAGCTAGTTCTGTGTCACCCTATGTTATGACTGTTACATGACAAACCACATCCGACATAATTATCCATCACTGATCCGGTGCCTACGAGTTTTCCATATACTAGTTCTCGCTTATTTACTTTTCCGTTGCTACTCTTACAATCACTACAAAATACCAAAAACATTACTTTTGTTGTCTTTACTTTTGTTACCGTTACCACCACTATCATATTACTTTCCTACTAAACACTTTGCTGCAGATACTAAGTTTCCAGGTGTGGTTGAATTGACAACTCAGCTGCTAATACTTGAGAATATTCTTTGGCTCCCCTTGTGTCGAATCAATAAATTTGGGTTGAATACTCTACCCTCGAAAACTGTTGCGATCCCCTATACTTGTGGGTTATCACTACCCCGTGGATGCTATCACGGAGTCTCAACATTGCCACCTTATGGCGCGATGGATGACAATGAAAGTCAAGGCGGCTGTTGGCTCTGTTATACCTAATAAACCTGACTCAACCTACCACGGCCAGCCGATTCCAGAAGGATATGCTAGGGTGATGGTGGATCAAATAACGGACGGATTTGAGGACCTTCAGCTTGACCACCCTATGGGTGAAGGGGAGATTCAGCTGGGTTCTTCTCTGAAGACTCCATGCCTATGGCGAAAGGAGCTCATCAACCTTCCGAACTGGACGCCTCCGCCTCCTCCTCCTCCTCCGGCGAGTCAGGGCAATCCGCCTCCTCCTCCGGTGAGTGATCAGGGCACTCAGCCTCCTCCTCCGCCTCCTCCTCCAGCAAGTGATCAGGGCACTCAGCCTCCTTCTCTGGCGCGTGGCGGCACTCCGCCTCGTTCTCCGCCCGCCTCCTCCTTCTCCGCCTCCTCCTCCGCCTGAGCAGCCCGCCTCCTCCTTCTCCGCCTCGTCAACAAGGCGGATCAAGAGACCCGCCGCCGCTCCGGCTGCTCCGGCGTTTCGTAGTCCTTCACCTCCGCCTCGTAAGAAAGGAAAGACAGCCGCAACAGCTCCGTCTGCTCCAGCGTCTAGCAGCACAGCCAGAGCCGGGAGGCAATACAAATACGGTCCTTCTCTCAAGACTCCAGAGAAGTTACCATACGAGAGGACCGTGGAGGAAAACCCGCGGATCATGCAAGCCTAAGTGGATAACTTATTTGAAGGGGTGAAAGCAAAGAAACATCCACCTCCGGAGGAGAAGATAGATCCGGTAAAAGTGAAGCGTACTCTGGCTACCCTGCAAAAACCGCCAAAGTCTCCGGCGAAAGGCAACTATGAGCGCATTCTTACAAAGTCATTTGTGGAAGCGTCACGGTCGGGAAGTACTATCAGTGGTCAACGACGAGCTGGGAAAAAAGTTGCCCAGCTCGGCGAACAAGCGAACCAATCATTCCCCCCGCTCCAGGTGTCTAGCGATATCGTCGCTAATGTTCTGGGCGGGATGGTGCCCGGTTATAACAATCCTGAAGATTACCTGCCCGACGAAGTACATTATGATTTGTTGGAGGTGGACGAACACAAATACGTGTACGGGAAGCCTCTCGTCAAAGATGAAAGTTCTCTACCAACGATGATGTTCAGATTCCATGATTGGTACATGAAAACCTGCAGAGAGTCTGAAGGGAGCAATATTTTGACGCTGATGGTCAGAGAGGAGCATGACCTCGTTGGACTTGAACTGTTGAATGTTCCATTTGAGGAGTTCTTTGCGTTTTTCAATCTAAAGGCCCTCGATAAATTAATGATCACTTGCTACTGCCTGTAAGTACAGTATTACTTCTGTCATTAAGTCTCTATATATAGGTCAGCTCTTTCATTGCATGTATTTTTAATTATCCTCACTATATTATGCAGATTGAAGATCGCCGAATTGAAGAAACGACAAGTCGGTGATATTGGGTTCATTAACACAAATCTCATAGATGCATATATGGTTAAATCACAGGCCAGAGAGACCGAGGCCAAGCTGCTATAATCGTTTGTATTAAATCAAAACAAAGCTATAATACTCTTCCCTTACGAATTCAAGTGAGTGTTACTGTCTTGTGCATATTCGGTTTCCCTTATTAGTCGAGGTTATAGTAATGTAATTGACGAGTTATGCATGCGTGCGCAGG
Source organism: Triticum aestivum (assembly GCF_018294505.1). Taxonomy (NCBI): domain Eukaryota; kingdom Viridiplantae; phylum Streptophyta; class Magnoliopsida; order Poales; family Poaceae; genus Triticum; species Triticum aestivum. The sequence goes on from NC_057798.1 coordinate 12,844,113, forward strand.
TTCCACTATATTCTCCTAGAGATTAAGCTTGAGTATGCGGACTGAGTGAAATGCTAGAGATGTAAGTTAAATCGATCATTATCGCACCATATCGGCAACTTTGTTCATTTCCTGATATCAAGTAATTGTTTTCTTTGTCTGCTGGCAGGGTTTGCAAAAAAAATCACATCAAAAACTCCAGGACTGCCGAAGAAGCTGCAATTTAGACACCCGAAAGTAAGTACTATAGTACCATGTTCCACGCATCTCCTAGTGATTCAAGCGCTAGTTTCATCAATACCATTTAGCATGCTTGCTAATTATTAGTTTGATTGACCTCTATTTCTTGTAAAGTGGTTGTGGCAGGAACAAGGGAATGATTACTGTGGATACTACATTTGCGAGTCCATCCGCCACATGACCTTTGAGCGGGGATACTCTGGCAAACAATATGAAGTGCGTAAATAATAATATTCACAATTTTATTTTATTACCATCATTTGTGTTCAGTTTCATTTATTCATATATATGTATTGACCCCCTTCTTCAAATTAGATATTTCGGATGCGGGATCAACTCCTACCACCAGATCGTATGCGAGGAATTCAAGAGGAATTGGCGGCATTCTTTCTTGACCACGTGATCGCTAAAGACGGAGAATACCATGTGGACCCTGAGTTCATTTGGAATTAGGAGATTCTATTGTAAGAGATAATTATATTGTATATATGTAGCCAGTATGTAGCGTCGGATAGATATATGAGAACTTGTTGTTCGATCAATCTCTCAGAGAAGGAGAGGTGGTCGATATCACTTCTCTCTATATGCATATGTTCATGACGATCTTCTGTTTCCTTCATTTGCTCACTAGCTAGCGTGTCTAGTCCTCTCTATACGTATAGTACGTAGCGTCGACCAAGCATGGAGATAAGAGAGGACACTTCTCTCTATTAATTAGCTAGCTAACACAATATATGAAACACCTAAATTAACCCCCCAAAACCCCCTAACCCCCCCCCCCCCCCCCCCCCGCCTTTCAAAAAAAAACAAAACCCCCAGCACCTGAAACGCTGACGCGTGGATGCCTATTGGTCCCAGTTGGTGCCACCAACCAGGACCAAAGGGCCTCCTGCCTGGACTCGCCGCACCGGCCACGTGGAGGCCCATCTGTCTCGGTTTATGCAAGAACCGGGACTAAAGTGTCACCTAAATTAACCCCCCAAAACCCCCTAACCCCCCCTCCCCCCCCCCCCCCCCCCCCCCCCGCCTTTAAAAAAACCCCAGCACCTGAAACGCTGACGTGTGGATGCCTATTGGTCTCGGTTGGTGCCACCAACCGGGACCAAAGGGCCTCCTGCCTGGGCTCGCCGCACCGGCCACGTGGAGGCCCATCTGTCCCGGTTTATGCAAGAACCGGTACTAAAGGTTTAGGGCATTAGTACCGGCACTTTAGTCCCGGTTCAAAAACCGGGACTAATGGCCCTTACGAACCGGGACTATAGGTCATTTTTCTACTAGTGATACAAACAAGCTCTGCTTAGGGTACAACTTGAGAACTTCCCGGAAAGAGTTTTAGTTCACTAGTATGCAAATATAGAGATCGAGGGCTCTTCCAAGATTTAATATGGATACCCCCCCCCCCCCCCCCCCCCCCCCCGCGCGCGCGAGTTTAAACCCTAACACAAGGGTGCGACTTGAAACCCTCCGAACCGCTAGCTAATTCATTTTCTCTAAGTGTGACGAGCCCTTCCACGAGGGCAAGGGCTGGGCTGTGCTAAGTTAGTCATACAAGTATTATTTGATACTATCTGAACACAATTAGATTCAAATTCCGGTATAGTTTCTTAAGGTTCAGCAATATTTCTGGTATAGTTTCTCGTGGTTCAACAAGATTTCCGTTAACTTACCAGAAATTCCGACCAAAGAAACAAACCTTACTCACTGCTCATTAAGTAAAGGTGTTAATAAGTCAGCATTGTAATTTTGTTAATTACTATCAAGAGTTGTGTTGGTAGATCTCCTACTAGAAAACCAGAAAAAACAAATGGCAGGGTGGGAATGGCCATCTTGTTCTTCCCCTCCGACCACCACCATCTAGCGAGCGCCTCTTTTCACCATGAAAAGACTGCCGAAATGTCACGAAATCCACTCAACGACAACAGCAGCACCATCATGAGATGGACGAGCACCGGCTTACTCACCATTCGTTAAGCAAATAGGAACAACATCATATTCTCTTGCGCTTAAAGCCTACAGCTAGATGCAGGCAATCAGCTTTGTTCCCTAAGTGGGCTCAATCAATCACTTGGACAAATGATAATGGCTTTACTATCTTCATGGTTGAGCATTTCGTAAGGAAAAAAACTTCTTCATAGTTGAGTATTGATTCTTGATCTTCCTGTGATTTATTGTTCAAATGTATTGAAAAATATATGCAAGGGGAGAAGTACAGAAATCATGTGCCACGGAATCTCTCCAGCTTAAAGAAAAATCCAGCTGGATGGCCAACCATGTCAGAGGGATGGCTGACGGTTATGCCATGAGCCATGTAATCCGAGAGTATACGGTACTCCCTCCATTACAAAATACTAGAACAGAAAGGCGCGCGTTGCTGCGCCCGTCCATTTAAATAAAAAAATAACATTAGTTAAAAAATAATTAAACAGAAGCATGGGCAATTTGTATTTAAATGAGAAAATAACATTAGTTAAAGAACTTGAACAGAAGCGTGGGACAATTAAACATACAAAAAAATGACACTCCGGGTACATGATACCTAAACCACAACATGTGAAGTATATAAGTTGGATGGTTGGTTGGACAATGAAGTCGATAAAACTATGTGGTTCCTTAATCATAGCTAGTATAAAGTTGGGTCATCTATTTTGGAACGGAGGGAGTAGAAAATATGGTATTTAGGTTAACATGATAAGGACAAAAATATCAAATGCCCAGGTTTTCCTGCCTACGGGCATTCAGCAATTGTAGGGCTGACAGGCGGTGGTGATGGAAGTTGAGGCAGCGGGAAGCACATCACAGATGGGAGAGAATAAGCAAAGCAGAGGAGAAGCTAACACTACATGAAAAATAAATTTAGCTGAGTACAAAAATACACAGCGAAGCCCAATTTAACCTCGACGAACAATACACCAAGTGTTACACTTGGCTTAGAGTACCCGGCGATATTTCGGACGGCTTATGTTACTGTTTGGCGACACGCCGACACCTATGAATAAAATGAAAATATGGGTAAAGCATTTCCTATGGCAAAATACAATGTAACTCACCGGAGCTGAGGCGAGGAAACTGTTCCGGTTTCAGGACAATCAGCACACAGATCATTAACTACTTTCGCATCAAGGTAATTAGAAAAATCTGCGCATCACACTGTCCAAAATCGTGAGTTCTGTACAATCAGGCGATCAAGCTTTTGTGAATTTTGTACTGGAGCATGCCAATGTCAACATGGGCGTAGCAATTGGGAACCCGCACTCTTAAGCAGTGTATTTGAAAAGAAAAACTTAATTGATTTTCGTTGATGAGATTGGATGTCTACATTCTTCATCACCAACACCAAATTTAGAATTATGCTTCTGAAATGTAAGGACACTGAAATGCGTCGGACACTGGAAATGCAGCAATAAAACTAGTATAACTCAAGAAGTCAAGAATCTACTACCGATCATGTTACTGGCTAGTAAGTTTGCATAGGTATACGGTATATCTTGCAGAGCAAGCTCTGGGAATTGGGAGGGATTATATCACAACTTGAACCAGGCTGGTTCTTGGACTCCACAAAATTCATGAAGCTGTGCAAACTGGAGGAAACCCATGACAAAGATGAGCAGTTCAGCCATGGCTTGCTGCCGACAAGTATTCCGCCACCCCTGGAGACCATCCTTGTCAGAATGACAACTGGTGTGGCTGTGGCGCGGAGAATGCTTACTTGATGCCATCCGTCGCTTTGGATCGACTCCAGGACTGCACTACAAGAGAGCCCGGACAGCAGAAGGGCCAACCGCTCGACAGCCGTCGACGTGGCCATGACCATGACCAGTCGATCGCACCAATTCTTTCATACTAGTCATCGCCAGCCTTCCCGCCTCCACCAGTCTCCTCCTCCCGAGCCCTCGCTTTCCAGCGACAGGGGGAATGACACTGCATCCTGTCGATGCGGTTGTAGTTGTACATAGAGGAGGAGCTTCTGCTAGGGTTCGCGCGTGAGGTCTCGTGCGAAAAAGGATCGAATGACAGGAGAGAAAACGGTAAAGGAGCCCGAGGAGGAAGAGGACATGGCCAGTGGAAGGCACCGACGCGGAGGCAGATGCGCAGCACGGCAGAAGATCTTGCCGACGAGATGGAGGACGGCGGCGGCTCATCGCATGCGGAGGAGCAGTTCGTTGAGATAACCGGCCTGGTCCTGTTGCGTGCGAACGGCCAGTTCATGGGCCTGGGCGTTTGACGGCCCGATTACAGATCGGAGCAGCGGCCCGCGAGACGTGCGTGCAGCACCTGAAAAGACCTGGGAAGGATCAACGTCGTCCGTTAGAGCGATCCGACGGCTGAGAGGCTCAAACCAATGTGGAGGCTCGTAGGTAGCTGCGTTATACTGTTTCTCAATAGTGTGCCCACGCTTTCCGAGATCTAACTTTGATCATAAATTTAACCAACGAGACCGACTGCGGTGGGAGAAAAAATTATATAATTAAAAAGTTCTTTTGAATACGGATTCACTGGTATAACTTTTGCTCCCGCCGCAGTCGGTCTCGTTGGTTAAATTTATAATCAAAGTTGAAACACGGGATAGAGGAATCACCACATTTTGGAACCGAGGGAGTAGTACTAGTGGACCTGCCTTTCTTCTGACGACAGTATGATGATCTTTTGGAAGATACTGTAGCTGGCAACGACCTCAATGATCCTGAAAGCACACGTGGCGAAACGTTCCAAACATTTGAGGTTCTCCACCGATCACTACAGCGCCCCACTATCTAATGAAAATATTCCCTCGCGAAAAGACAACAGTTCACACATAACAGTGTCAATACCATGACAATTATATATTTTACGGGGAAACAACACCACAAAAAATATGTAATGAATGGGGTTGTTCTATACTCGGGTACCCACGATGAAAGTACAATTAAAACAAATAGCATGAAAATACATTTAAATTCTGAAACTTTGGAGTTTCGGTTATGACCAACTGTCGTAGGCTCTTGCAAATTTTTCTGGACAAGAGATAATCGAAGAGCTCCCTACATAAATTAACAAAATTGGTGCTTAGATTTTTGTGCATTTTTGAGAAGCATATTTGTTTTGTCTCTGTTCCGTCAAGTGATCCACATTGAAGATACCATTGGAGCAAGTATAAGAATGTGACATAGGCGGACTATAAGGCACTAAATATTATATTTTTGCTTAGCTGGAGGAGAGGGAAGAGAAGTGGGCTACAGATCGACAGTCGGCTGCAGCATGTGGTCCTAGGGACCATCTGAGAGAGTGGAGTGGGTCATGTCTCAATAAAATAGTATATATTTGTATCAAACTATTGTACTTGCTAACTATAAGGTTGACCATAGATGATGTAGAATACATATTTATAAAATAAAGTTCACATTTCCATGTCTTTTCAACGGTATATTATTTGAACTTAAACCGTATGGAATGTTGGAAACAAATTCAACTTGAAAAAGGAGCCGATTTGAAGTAGCTTTCCAAGGACATCTCATTTGCGCCATTCCCATAAACCATTAGAAAATGAGGTAGAAAAATACAGTTCTTGTTTTTGAATACGAAAAACACATTTCTAAAACCGCTCTTAACCCGCGAGGACTCTGCAAAAACTATTAACATGAGAAGTGATCGCCTTGTGCACAGCTTTCCAACAGTATATTACACGCTTTGTTTGGACAAAAAATCGCAGAAGTTAATGTTTCGTCGGATTCAGTTCGGGTACTAAGGCAGAGACTGTTTGATGCTAGTATTAAGAGAATATAATATTCTGCGAGTAGCAACATAATAGCTCTGACATGTATATTGATAATAGTAACACAATAGTTCCAACATTAATAGAATGTCAACTGCAAAAATAAAATAAATAATAGAATGTAATATGTCAGAGTATAACACACAAGTATATCTCATTTTGTCACTATTTAAACAAGCGCCTAGCTACACTGGATGCATAACACCTTGGTTAGCGCAACACCTAGTTATGTCCAACAAGTAGCTCCATGCAAAACCTCACGTCAGTTTCAGCCACGACATTCTGCCGAGCAGAGTATCGATGAGACCAATAAGTGATGGTGGAATTAGATCCATGCACAAACCTTTATAATATAAAGCGGGGCGAAAGCCTTTTTCGGTAAATTAGATCCTTGCACAAACCTCACCTCAGTTTTAGCCACGACTTTATGCCAATCAGAGTATGCATGAGACTAAGAAGTGATGCTGGAATTAATGGGCCCTTTCGGTCTTAGCATAACTGAATTTGGCACACATGAATTTCAGAGAATGAGAGTGGAGGTTTGTGTAGAGTTTAGTCTCACTCCGCCCGTGAACAAAGGTTCGCACCACCTTATAAGGGGAGCTCTCGTGCTCCCTTTGGATAGCCATGCTACATTACACCACCCATGTATTCATATAGCGCATGTGCTCGCGAATATAGCCGCGACTTAGAGTCATGCGTGTGTGGTGTAGATAAATCAATATCACCATTCACTTTTTACGAGCAGTGATATTCTTTTTGGAGCATGCATCATCTAGTAGGTAACAGCAGACAAAGTCAAGCCGCCAACAAAGTCAACCCTGAAATTGCAAATCATATATACATGAACATGGATTCCGAACATACGAAATTGTTTGGGTTTCACTGACGGGAAGAAGTGAGGGAAACATTGTTCTAAATGAAACATAACAGAGCATCCCAATCAGATGCTTTTCTAGCGCAATTTTACGGGTCTACATGGACATTCCAGAAACCACACACATCATCCTTCGTAGATAATTGGGACAAGCCATCATGCTTCATGATAATCTCTCTTATCTTGCGTACATGCACATCCGGTTCCCCTTACCTCCTGCCGCCAGTGCAATTGAAAAACGGTGAGCGGGAGAACAGAGGATCTCGGCGACGGTTGGTAGGGCGATGCCAGTGGACCGGTATAAAATTCTCTACTGAATCAGTGTCATAAATTTGTGGCATGAAAAATATATTCAAAATTCTAAGGGTGGAAGAGAAAAAGGGCGAGGAGCTAGCACCTGAAACACACCTGATTACTATTCCCTCCGTCCGAAAATACTTGTGGTCTAGACACATCCCCTTTTAACCATTTTGATGACCAGTATTTCCGGACGGACGGAGTAGTTGATTTTTATCTCGTACATGTGCAAGTGCCTAGTTGTTGTATGATGGAGGGTCGCACAGCCGCCGTCGCCCCTGGCCACCGGTCGACTATAGCTGACTAGATTATCCCTGAGTGTGCCATGCCAACTAGTCTAGCCTTCTCGGCATCAAGTGTTTCTTTCCTTTTCTGATACCGAAAATTCACTAATGAATCAATGTCGTGATTCTTATAGTGTGGCTCGCCCCACCCTACACCCTACTGGATCCGCGTCCGCTCATGAACGGAAACCGACGAAAACCAAGTGTCATACCTCAGGTGAACATGCCCGGCTTGGAAATATGTGGTTTTCTTTTTTGGCAGGAGGTATATATTCGATTGGTTAGTGCGCTAGCTAACTAGTACTACTTTTTTTTGTTTCAACTTCTAGTGCAAAGTTGAGACATTTATTTTGGGACAGAGAAAGTAGTAGCTAGGACGTGCAGTGGACGTGTGGCTCCGTCACGTTGGATCTTTGTGCGTCTATAGGCAATCAGATTCTCAGTTGATTGTGGATTTTGTTGCCTACCAAATTCACCCTTGAAAGGAAAAAGTAGTCTTACTTCTTTGGCCACCTAGTACCGATCAATCTGGTCCATCGGATCTGCTGGTTGGACGGACTACATTTTCCCATCGTCCCTATCGTGAAGTACCTCTTTTCTGAAGTGACCCCTCGCACTAACCGTTGGTGTCACCTGGTCACACGTCGATGGTTCACCCTAGCTACCAGCAAAGCTAGCGCACTGGCCGAATAGTTTTCGACATCGACGGCGACTCCGCACTACATAGTGCGTGGAGTCGCATCAGCAGAATCCTCAGGTAATGCCACGGCTGGACGTCGGACCGGAGAACGCTAGCCCGTGACAGCCGACGTTTGTGGAAACGGGCCGGCGAGCTCACCCCCGGCCGTTCTTAAATACGGCGCACACGGTAGCTCAAAGGGCACACAAGTCCGGCGAGCATCTTTCTGGTAGTGCTACACCTGTGACCGCAGCGCCTGCGGCGAGGCTACTGCCCGGACGTCCTCATGGCCGGCCACCGGAACAAGGCCTCCTGGTCCTCCGGCCTCTGCGGCTGCTTCGACGATGTCAGCGGCTGTAAGCTTAACTTGATCTCTCCTGTTCATCTGGAGCAGCGCTGGTACCTGATATATGAGTTGAATAGTATGATACATTCTGAGAAAAGCAGTTCTACCATGCGTGGTACATCTGATGCAAGAATCTACCACCCACCGTGTGCTTTGAGATTCATGCTATAATCTTTGGGTTTGCAAAATTTTGCCTGGTTTCAGAGTGTTAAATCATGTTACTTTTCTTGTTTTAACATGTATTCTAGTGTTTCACTGAGTACCGTGTGTGCTAGTGAATGCAGTCTAAAATATGCACTCTTATTTGTTGGTACATGATGAAAATTTACAATATACTTTTGAACAAGATAATAACACGTTGAAACATTATATAACACTCTGAAACAAACTAAATTTTGTAAAAGCCCAAAACTATCGCACAAATCTCAAAGCAGTGGTGGACGGTGGACCACTGCATGGGATATCCCTTGCACGGTTGAAAAACACCTATGATACATTATTATAAAAATAGAAACAAGAAAAAAACCCTGATAAAACTATATAAAATCTGAGACAAGTGGGCTTCTTCTAACAATCTGTGCGTCATGTGCATGTTCAGGCTGCCTGACCTTCTTCTGTCCATGCGTTGTCTTTGGGAGGATCGCCGAGATTGTCGACAAGGGAGCCATATGTGAGTTCCTTCTTGCTCCCCATGAGAAAAATACAACAACTTGTGTTTCTGGTAATTGTTGAGTGATAATTTGGTCGGGTGTCCGGATCAATGAATGAATGAACCCATTGCTTCTCTTCTCAGCGTGTTGTGCGAGTGGGACAATGTACGTGCTGCAGGCCTTGGGGACGACGGCGATAGGCTCCATATTCTACCACTGCTGCTACCGTGCCAGGCTGCGGGCGGAGCATGGTCTGGAGGAGAAGCCGTGCGCCGACTGCTGCGTCCACACCTTCTGTGGGTACTGCGCCCTCTGCCAGGAGTACCGTGAGCTTAAGAGTCGTGGCTTCGACATGCATGCAGGGTGGCACGCCAACATGGAGAAGATGGGGAGGACCGTCGCGCCCCAAATGAACCAGGGGATGACTCGTTAGTCGAATGAATGCACTACAAACAGTTAACCTCCTCTATATATCCGGGCGGGGGAACTCAACATCGAGCTACTTGTTCATTCTTGTTTTTTCATCCATATATGTGCTGGTGTGCTTACCCGTTGCAAGCCGTTCTCCGACCAACCAGCCACCTGACCACCTCCCACCATGTGTCACCGTGTGTCAAGTCTATGTTCAACTTTCAATAAGACATGCTATCATGAAAAGAGTCTTGGGTATTTATTAAGGAATCTCCTAATGGATTTTATATCATCTATATATGTTGAAACAAGCCCAATTGTCTCAGATTTTATATAGTATTATCAATTTGTTTCTTATTTCTGTCCAATGTGTATCATAAGTATTTTTTTCTACCGTGCAAGGGATATATCATGCACTCATCCATCGTCCACCGCTGCTTTGAGATTTGTGCTACCATTTTGCTTTTGGACAAAGCTTGGTTTGTTACAGTGTTATATAATGTGTCGTTGCCTTATATTCTTTTTCCAAAAGTGTATCATAAAGTTTCATCGCGTACCAATAAATAAGAGCTCCTATGTTTTAGATTGCATTTTCTAGTACACAATGGATCCATACGTGGTCGTTACTACACAATGCAGAAGTACATGAGCTTATGATATATGGTTAGGGAGACGGTAGCACGGGATATGTACAACCAGTTTGGATGACGATCCAGTAGTTGGCTATGTGTCTAAGCATATATCCCTATTTCTGCTGGTTCTGGCTTTATTTGTATTTGTTTGGCAATTTTGTACTTCACTACTGGAACTTCTTACTTGGATTCTAATAAATATACAGTTGTATGCATCACAGTGATGCAGAGGCCTGGGGATATCCTCGTTTTCTAAAAAAAAGTGTGTTGATTATCTCAATACAACCAGCAATACAAATGGCATAGAAGAATTTAGTTCTTACCTTATGATGGAGCTTGAGATGAAAGAATTGAGGTAAAAAGATGCTCTGCTTAGGCTACATCTTGAGGACCTTCCAGAAGGAGTTCTAGTTCACCAATATGCATATATAGACATGGTTCTTCAAAGATTTAATTAATATGCAAAAATGTCACCCTCTTAAAACCCCAATGGTTGTAAGACCCCTTGATGTGGATAAGGTCCCATTCAAACCTCGAAAAGAGAATGAGGAAGTTTAGGGACCCAAAGTTCCATATATGAGAGTCATGAGAGCACTAATGTACCTTGGGAATTACACTCGGCCTCACATTGTGTTTGTGGTCAACTACTAGCCATGTATAGTGCAGTCCCAAAATGAAGGCATTTGCTAGGCGTCAAAACTATCTCCAGATGCCTCCAGGTACTCATGATCCTGGATTTGTTACAACAAGAACCAAGATTTAACTATCATGGAGTACATAAATGTTGATCCCCATAGTGCTATATCTCATACTAGATTTATATTTATGTACAGTGTGACAACAATTTCTCGTATGTAATATAAACAGAACAACGTAGCCAAATGTAATAACCACGTAGACATAGTTGCTTTATATGAATCCTCACATGAATCCATTGGCTCATATGGATAACTAACCTCATCAAGTAGTCGTGTGGACTCAATATCGTCAACACCCCCACAATTATTTATGATGAAACTGCCACTTCCGTTATAGAAATTCAATGTCAAGAACAATGTCACTAGCATATTGCTCCCTATATTCTCTACCCTCATGAGCTCCAGAAGAGCGGGAAACTAAAGACCTTGCAAACTAAACTATGTGATATTCTTGTTGATCTACAAAGTCTCTACCGGCTAGCATCCCATTTTGAAATATGTGCCTGCCGCATTGATATGAGAAAACTTAGCTTACAGGATTCATGGTTCCGGGGGGGGGGGGGGGGGGCATTACCCTGACAAAGTAGCTCTATTTAGTGATATCAAAGATTGTTGCTCTAGTAGATGAATTCAAATACAGAAGACTAGAGGCTGTACTTTTTTTCATTAGTGGGTTTTCCCCCAATGAGTTTCCTCACTTATGTTTTAACAAGACAACAATTGCAACGCGCAATGCACTATTTGCTCCTATTTGGTTTTTGGGAGGAACTTTTGACGAGACAAGTGCATTCCAAAATAATTAAACGTTCAAGCGGGACTATTAAAAATAGACACCTATGCATATTAAGAAAAGTCCAAGGGGGAGCATTTAGAGATAGCAATACCATTTAAATTCAAGTTTTTTAAGGACAACGAGATTTCAAGATGGTTACCGGAAATTCGGACCGAAAATAAAACATTGCTCGCCGTTATTTAAGTAAAGGTGTTAATGTCTCAACACAGTAAATTTTTTACCAAGACTTCTCATGATAGACCTTGTAGTTGAAAACCAAGAAAAACACATGGCAAGGGGGGAACGGTTGTCTTGTCCCCACCGGCCACCTGTTCGTGACTGCCTCTTTTCACCATGAAAAGACTACCAAAATATCAAGGAATCCATTCAAAGACAATGGCAGCACCGTGTGCTTAAAGCCTAGCTAGTCGCAGGCAATAAGCTTTGCTCTCTAAGCGGGTTCAATCAATTCATTTGACAAATCAATGACGTGTCATCTTCATAATTGAGTATCGGCTCTTGTTGATATTCTTGGTGACTCGCTGTTAAGGTCCCAAAAGTATATATTCAACAATTATGCAAGAGAAGAAGTACATAAATCATGTGCCACGGAATCGCTCGAGCTTAAAGAAAAATCCACATGGACCCCGCCCCTTTGCAGAGCGTTTTTACGCCCTATTCTCTATCTGTGTTCGCCCACAGATCTCTGTGGCCGCGGCACTAGAGAACCTAGGCGCGATTGCCTTCCGTCGCACCTTCGGGGCGACCGAACTTTTGCAATGGGATGAATTACTTGAATGCATTGCCCTTCATCCTCCTTCTCTGGAACCGGATTCGCTTTCCTGGCACCTCGAGCCAAGCGGTAGATTTTCGACTAGATCCCTGTACCAGGCGAGTGTGCCTACTCCTGGTCCAGTGGAGCTCACGGTGCTCTGGGAGATCAAACTCCCCCTAAAGATCCATATATTTTTATGGCAATGGATTAGAGGACGCCTCCCCTCGGGCACTGAGGTCCGTAAGAGTAATGGACCCGGGGACGGTCTATGTCCCATTTGTCTGGTTCCGGAAGATTGCAACCACATCTTCTTCCGGTGCCCGACGGCGCAGTTCTTATGGAGCTGCTTCCGGGAGGTAGTTGGGGGCACATGGTGCCATGACAACCTCCCGGACTTGTTCGGGGAGGTCCTCCGGCTCCCCGGGACTAGGCGCGCCCCTATTTGGGTCGCGCTAGGTACCCTTGCCTGGTCTCTTTGGTGTACCCGCAATAAATTAGTCGTCGAACGAGTGATTCCGTCCCATGTGACTGATGTGATCTACAAAATGTGTGGCTTCTTGCAGCTTTGGAGACCGCTTAGTAAGCGGAGCGATCGAGCCGTCATCGACAACATCATGGCGGGTCTTCGTGCCTCGGCGGCATCTTTTGCTCCTCCCCCGCCACCTCCTGAGCCAGATTAGCGTCTCCTAGTACTCTTTTTTGGGGCTTGTCTTGCTGTGCCCCCAGCATGATTCTATGACTTATTGTACTTGTAACTTGGTGTTGGATGCTTGATGTTGGATGCTTGGTGGTATGCTTTATAATATAAAGCGGGGGGAAACCCTTTTTCGTTAAAAAAAATCCAGTAGCATGGCCGGCCACTAGATTGACGGTTATGCCATGTACTCAGGGAGTATACTGTACTAGTGGACTTGCTTTTCTTGTGGCAACAATATGATGATCTATTGGAAGACACTGTAGCAAGCAGTGACCTCAATGATGCTCAAAGCACACGTGGCCAGCCACCTGGCCAAGGACTCTGAGGTTCTCCATCAATCACTGCCTCACTATCCAAAAAGAATATTCTCTTTGCTGAAACTGTTCTTTTTGCCGATAATATTTTGGCCTAGGCGGTAAATTTTCCCTTGACATCTTGACATTGTCATGACGTGAAAGACAAAACATTTGGGCTTAGGTGGCACATTTTCCTAAAACCGTGTACCCCTCCCAACCGGACAGAGCCGTTAATGACCATTAATGGCGCGCTGTCACTGCTGTCGGGATTAACCATGTCAAAACATGCTCAAAAAGTGGCTCAGTATTTTTTGCCACGGTAAAAATTTCAAAAAGAAAAAACTAGACCAGTAGGTGAATTTCAAAAAAGGCAACACTGCACCCTAACCACTTAGCTAAGAGCTCAGCCACCACCATCAGAATTCCGGTTCGGTGCGAGATGTCACAAATCGTAAAGTGATGGTTTTTCGCTAATCGTGACACGAATGTGATGGTTCTGTGCACTTAACTCAATGCCTTCACATTTGCGAGGGCCACCTTGCTAGTTTACCCATTAATTGAAAAAGAATACTGCATTCTTTCGTCGCCTAGTATCGATCAATCTGAACCGTCGAATATACTGGTTGGACGGGCTATAGTTGCCCACGTCCCCGGCATAAAAAAAGGCCGCGACTTTAACCTTTCGAACGCAAGGCACTAATGCGGAGTCGTTGCAGTTGATGTCAACGGAGAGCCTGTAGCGACACGTCCGGTCGGCATCTCTGAAAGAAGGTTCCTTGCTAGTAGCTAGGTAGCCAGCGCACCGGCCAAGTATTTCCAGCAGAAAAGAGACCTCGACGGTGACTCCTCTCGTTGCTAGTGCTGGTGGTGGTGGAGTCACTTTCAGGTAAAGCCATGGCCGTCGCACTCAGGACCCGACAGCATGCACAACCCATCTTGTCAGCTCGTGACAACTGACATCTGTGGCTGGCGCGCGCGAAAAACAGGCAGGGATGACCCCGCTCCGGCCGTCCTTAAATACGCGCCCCACCGGACACACGGCCGCTCACACACACTAGCTACTCCGGCGAGCTCTAACCTTTCTGCTGGTAGTCCGGCGATCTCCTACAAACCGCAAGTCTCTCCCAGCGCCGGCGGCAAGGCACGTCCTCATGGCCTCGTGGTCAACCGGCCTCTGCGGCTGCTTCCATGACATCGGCGGCTGTAAGCTTGTAGCTTCATCCCTCCCTCCCACCCTCCTGTTCAAGTAGAGGAACACTGCTACATATGGTGCTTGTGATGAGCAGCACAAAGTGATTTTTCTACCACACACCCGTTGGTTAATTACTCTGCTGTAACTTTGGTTATCGCCGGGTAATTAACCGGATTTCTGGCTGCTACCCCACGGTAAAAGCAGATATAGAGCAAAATGATGGTTTTTTTCTTTTCAAATTTGAAATTTAAACGAGACTTGTACACCCTTCGATCCATATTAATTGTCTCTAAGTTAGTATAAATTTTATTATTGTTGATTTAGAACAAAATTGTATTAAAATTGTACCAACTCAGCGACAATTAATATGGATCAGAGGAAGTAGTAGTTAAAATATCATAGCATCGATCTCTCATAATGTAAGATAACTAGTCTTGACCTAGTGGTAAGAACGTACCATGCTGCAGGCTGCCTGACCTTCTTCTGCCCGTGCGTCGCCTTTGGGAGGATCGCCGAGATCGTCGACAAGGGGGCCATGTGTGAGTTTTCTTTCTGTCGTTGTACATAGCCGAACGAGAAGTAACCCACTACCTACTCACTTCCCAGCATGCTGTGCGAGCGGGACGCTCTACATGCTGCTGGCCATGACGACGGGGATAGGCACCGGCTTCTACTCCTGCTGCTACCGCGCCAAGCTGCGCGAGGAGCACGGGCTCGCGGAGAAGCCCTGCGGCGACTGCTGCGTCCACTTCTTCTGCGGCCTCTGCGCCCTCTCCCAGGAGTACCGCGAGCTCAAGAACCGCGGCTTCGACATGAGCGCCGGATGGGAAGCCAACGCGGAGAGGATGGGGAAGACCGCCGCGCCCTATGTGAACCCCGGGATGACTCGTTAGTCGGTCAAATGCAAGGAGGACAGGTACCGGCCTCCCCAATATATCCGGGCTGGGCATGTCAACATTCAGCTTCTGCTCTAGTCTTGTTTCTTCCGATCCCTGTAATATGTGTTAGTGAAGCCTCAAAATAAGAAGTGTGCAAGTGTGTTTGCCTGTTGCAAGACGTTCTTCGTCTAGCCGACCACCTCCCATCATGTGTCATGTACTTTATGTGCAACTTACAATAAGATGTACTCCCTCCGTTCCTAAATATTTGTCTTTCTAGAGATTTCAACAAGTGACTACATACAAAACAAAATGAGTGAATCTACACTCTAAAATATGTCTATATGCATCCGTATGTGGCAATATTTTAAATAGCCGGCTATAGCTCCGCTATAGCCTTTTCAGCAGGATGCCACTAAATGGTCGCCTTCACAAATAGCCCGCTATAACTGTTTTTGGAGGCCCGCCGCTATTTTCCATAGCCCGCTATTTAAAACATTGGTACGTGGTAGTCCATTTGAGTGTTTATTCCAACTCCGAGAGGCTTGCACCAGTCCGTAAATGGCAGGGGGAGGGGGGTTAAAAAAAATTAACCGTTGCATATTACTCAACCAATTTCTATGAGTGAGAGATACGTTAATTAGTGTCATTATTAGTATGTCAGGAAACCTTTGCAACATATCAAAAGGTTAAATATAGGCTTGTTACTAAAATGCCCATGGTGGGCTAGGCTATAAAAAGCCGTGAATGGAGAGTTTGTATACATAAGTTGATTTGAATTCACAAGAGAAGACAATGAAAAGAGCATATAATAAAGAGCTTACACATTTCCCTACATACATATTGGGTTCCTTGTTGGTGCAATGTGTTCATTTGCCTACTGAACGTTCTATTCGAAGAGGAAATCAACAATTATAATAGGAACGACCGTCTTGTTCCTCAATCGGCAACCAGCTAGCGAGTGCTTCTGTTTAATGCGAAGAGACTACAGTAGTATATCACGGAAAGCTACAAAGACAACAACAACACCATGAGATGGATGAGCACCGGCTTACTCACCAGTCGTTAAGAAATCAGGAACATTACCATATTTTCTTTTTATTAAAGCCTAGATAGCCACATGCAATAAGCTTTGTTCCCTAAATTGACGACATCTTCACAATTGAGCATTGATTCTTGGCAGAATTCTAATGAAATTATGGAAGTGGTAAAAGACTAAGAGTGGTCAGGAAACTAGGAGATAAGTACCTTACCGTTAAGGTTCCATCAAAATTCGACAAAGGCGAACCAACCTGTGGTTGGATGGTTAGAGGTGTTGTGGTATCCCTAGCCCACCAGGGTGCGTGTGTGCGTTCATAGGGGTGAATGTATGCGCGTGTATATGAGCGCTTGCGCCTGTACTGTGTTAAAGAAAACAATATTCGACAAAGAAAAAAAATTATCATGGTAGTAATTTTGCTATCATAAACTAATGTTTTGTATGAGTTAAGATAGTAATTTTGCTATCAACAATTATCATGGTAGACTTCCTACCTGAAAACCAAGAAAAACAAATGGCAGGGTGGGAACGACCTCTTGTTCCCCACCGGCCACCAACTAGCGAGTATCTCTTTTCACCATTAAAAGACTGCCAAAATATCGCAAAATCGACTCAAAGACAGCGGCAGCACCGTGAGATGGATGAGCACCAGCATACTCACAGCTCGTTAAAGCAAATAGGAACAACAGCATATTCTCTTGCGCTTAAAGCCTACAGCTAGCCGCAGGCAATAAGCTTTGTTCCCTAAGTGGGCTCAATCAATTACTTGGACAAATGGCAATGCCTGTGCCATCTTCCTAGTTTCATGATTCTTCTTATCTTGTTGGTGACTTGTTGTCAAGGTTCCAAAATTATTCAGCAATATATGCAATGGAAGAAGTACAGAAATCATGTGCCTCCAGGT
Organism: Triticum aestivum; assembly: GCF_018294505.1. Lineage (NCBI taxonomy): Eukaryota > Viridiplantae > Streptophyta > Magnoliopsida > Poales > Poaceae > Triticum > Triticum aestivum. The sequence goes on from NC_057798.1 coordinate 12,861,508, forward strand.
CAAAGTTAAATCCAACTTTTATTAATTCCGATTCCAGGTTTTTTGCAATATATTTTTCAGCAATATATGCTAGGCTGACGGTCAAGTCCCCCCCCCCCCCCGTTAATTCTGATTCCAGGTTTTTTGGGAATGGACGAAAGATCCGGTTTCCGAAAAATTTCAGAAATTCTGAATTTTTTTGTTCAAAATTTTCAATGAATTTTAAATTCAAAAATATGTAGCATTAAAATATATTATTTTAAACACATTGTGCATACCAACTACTTTCTGGTCTAATGGGCAGTATGCCTGTTACCATCAAGAGGTCATAACTTTGAATCACGCCACCACACCGTAACCAATACTTTTTTTTAGTAAGCCTGAAGAACGAAAAGAAAACTGTTGTTGAAATGGTTCTGGGCTAATGGACAGTACCATGGTAACCATCAGGATGTCGCGAGTTTGGCTCCAAGCCATCGCACGGCGACCAATAGTTTTTTAGCAGGCCTGGATAAGGCAGAAAAACATATTGTTCAAATGGTTCTGGTCTAATGGGCAATACGACTCATAAACCAGGAGGTCGCGAATTTAACCCCGTGCCACCGCGCCGCGGCCAATAATTTGCTTCTGGTCTAATGGGCAGTAAGCCTGGTAAACATCAGGAGGTCACGAGTTTGACTCCATGCCACTGCACCGCAAGCAATAATTTTTTTAGTACGCCTGAATAACCCAAAAAACATGTTGAAATGGGGCAGTATGCCTGGTTAACATTAGGAGCTCATGAGTTCGACTCCGTGCCACCGCGTTGCTATCAATATCTTTTTTATAAGCCTGGTAAACATCAGGAGGTCGTGAGTTAATTTTGTTTAGTAAGCCCGAATAACAGAATAAGGCAAAAAACTAGGAGGTCACGAGTTCGACTCCTTGTCACTGCATCGCTACAAATATCATTTTATGAGCCTGGTAAACATCAAAAGGTCGCGAGTTAAATTTTTTTAGTAAGCCTGAATAAGGCAAAAGAACCTGTTGTTGAAACTGGGACTTGAACCTCCTGATAGGCACACGCCCTACCGCTAGGCAAAGTGCATGGTTGTTGTATGCCATTTATACGCAGCCTATTTGACCATTACCCGGATCGTTCAAATTCAAATATTTCAAATGGTTTTCAATTTTTGTCAGTTACTGGAAATCCTGATAGGAAGAAACACCCCATTGCCAGGTACTCATGGGTAGTAGTGGACTTGTTTTTCTTCTGGTGACGGTATGATGATCTATCTGAAAATATTGTAGCTGGCAACGACCTCAGTGATCCTGTCAGCACATGTGGACGGCTGCCTGGCCAGAGATTCCAGACATTTGAGGTTCTCCATCGGTCACTACAGCTCCCCACTATCCAAGGAAAATATTCCCTCAGCAAAACGACAACAGTTCACACAAATGCAAAATGACTATGTCAAAGTGTAATCTACAAAATGACTAAATTTTTCTATCCTCATGAACTCCAGAAGAGTGGGGAAGTGAAGCTCTTGCAAACTAAATCATGTGATAATCTTGCTCAGTTGGTCTTTCTGTTAGCTATAGATGGGACCCATATAAATAACAATCCCTGGTTAATCTCTAAGGCCCATGTAGATATATGACAAGTGGAGGAAAGTTTAGTACCACCTCATAAGTTGATGAGAGTTGAGACCCTTTTATAGGGCTGCTCTTTCACATGTCATTGAGAGCTTGGGAAGAGGATTTGTGCATGCGCGCTCCACCTCCGCTGCCCTCCGGCGCACATTTGTGAATGAGCCTAGCCGAGTCGTCATCTACTATTCCAATTAATTTGGATTAATTACGAGTCACTAATGGATGCACAACCCTAGCCATCATTTACTATTTCAAGCTTTGTGCTGCCTCCGGCGATCCCTTCCTATCCACCGCGTGCATGACCAGACGCTAGCCTCCGGAACCCCATCCTTTGAGATCCTGCACTGCGAGAAGGGTGATAAGGTTTTGGGGAGCGTCTCGGCGCGACTGCTCCCGGTTTGTTCTTGTTTTCATCCTTGGCTTCAACTACTTTCCCGACACTGACGCCATGGTTGAATACGACGCTGGCACGAACAAGGCTACGTACGGAACTATAGCCGATGTCGCCACCACGGCCTTAGCCTGGCTGACTGGAGGGTACGATTTCTTCATCAACATTTTACTCATTCATGTGCTAGCCGGATGTGCTGTGTTCATAGATGTCTTGATTCTATGCTTTGTCCAGGATCACATACTTAGATTTTGGTATGAACTTCATACAGGTTTAGCCATGTTCATGGTTTACTTAAGGATTATAATCAATCGCTAATGTGCTAACTTTTCAAACAATTCAAAAATCTTGTGTTTGGCACTTTTCGATTCTAAGCTTTGCTGCAACATTGAAACCGCTCCCGTTTAAGGGACACATAAAAAAACAAAAATAATAATATAGAAGGAAGGATGAAAAAAAATCAAAGAAATGCACCTTGCTTTATTAGTAAGTATAGGTATAGATATAGATATAAATTTAATACGGTAGATATTAATACATTGTTTATACACTTGGTCAAAGTTAGACTTAATATTACTCTTAATAAAAACGGAGGGAGTGCCGCATTCTTTGGCCGTTTAGTATAGATCAATCTGAACCATCCATCTGCTGGTTGGACGGGCAATATTTGCACACGTCCCTGCTGCAAAAGGCCGTGACTTTTAACCTTTTGAACGCAAGGCCGTGACTTTGTCTGAAAGTGACTCCACGCACTAACGCGGAGTCGTTGCTGTTGATGTCAACCGATTTCCCGTAGATGCACAAGGAGCCAGTAACGGAGCCACACGTCCGGCCGGCATCTCTGAAAGAAGGTCCCTTGCTACTGTACTAGCTAGCCAGCGCACCGACCGAATTATTTCCAGCAGAAAGAGACACCGCCGGTGACTCCCCTTGCTAGTGCTTGGAGTCACTTCAGGTAAAGCCACGGCCGTCGAACTCAGCAGCTGACAGCACACACAACATAGGACAACTGACGTCTGTGGCGCCCGTGAGAAACGGCCCGGAGTGAATAACCCGGCTCCGGCGGCCGTCCATAAATACACGCCCCACCGCACACACGGCCCCTCACACACACTGACACGCACAAGTCTGGCGAGCTTCTTTCTGGTAGTCCGGCAAGCTCCTACAACCGCAAGTCTCGCGGCGCGGGTGGCGAGGCAGCCCCATGGCCAGCCGCAACGTTAGCGGCGCATCGTGGTCCACGGGCCTCTGCGACTGCTGCGACGATGTCGGTGGCTGTAAGCTTAGCTTCATCCCACCCTCCGCTCCAACTAGAGCAACACCTGCTACTATGCTATATATACTCCCCCATCCCGAAATAAATGTGACACTTATTTTGGGACGGAGGGAGTACTTGTGATGAATAACGCTGCATGCATGGAACGTGTTGGCCATTCGTTTATCTACATTTAATTCCTTTGTCTATATATTACTCGCAGTTTTTACACATGTCCTTTTAGCTCATCTTTGCATATGAAAGGTAACAGTATGTAATAAGTAGATGTGAAGAGCCTTAAGTGGTGGGTCTGGGTAGCTCTTACTTTGTTACATCCCGTATGAAAAGAAGAGATAGGAGGGACCATGTTAAACTTGCTCATATGTAATATATTCGAGATGTTGATTTTATTAAGTAGTGGATTTGAGTAAATCTTACAAACCTTCTTAATTTTTGTGTGAAAAGAAGAGATGAGAGGAACCACTTTGCTCAAAAAGAGACTAGAAACATATTGCTCAAGAAACTAGAAACTATTTGTCATGACCGGCCTGCGTGTCCTGCATGCAGGCTTCCTCACCTGGTGCTTCCCGTGCATCACCTTTGGGAGGATCGCCGAGATCGTCGACGAGGGGGAGATACGTGAGTTTCCTTTCTGTCTCTCTACTAGTACTCCCTCTATAGTGATCTAAACAAACTTATATTTCTTTACAAAAAAAGTAATAAATACTTTTTCGTGATAACTATTACTTCTACTAATTAATAACTGAGCGATCCAGGAGTAACTTGTTGTGGTGTTGATGTGCGTGCATGAATGGTGGCCGGCCGGGATGATCGCTCATCAGCGTGCTGTGCGAGCGGGGCGCTGTACCTGCTGCTGTGCATGACCACAGGGGTGGGCATGGGACTCTACTCCTGCTTCTACCGGTACAAGCTGCGGACGGCGTACGGGCTCGCGGAGAAGCCCTGCGCCGACTGCTGCGTCCACTTCTTTTGTGGGGCCTGCGCCCTCTGCCAGGAGTACCGCGAGCTCAAGAGCCGGGGCTTCCAGATGCGCTTGGGATGGCAAGCCAATGCCGAGAGGATGGGGAAGGGGACGACCGTCGCGCCCCAAGTGGACCCCGGGATGACTCGTTAATCACTTATATGATGCCAGTATGTGTGTCGTCGATCGGTAGACTCGATCGATATTGTGTGCTTTCTCATGTAATAAGTCGTTTCTCTTTCTCCGTACGCCCCCTACCACCACCATCGTGCGTCGGTCGTATCTATGTATAACTTTCAAAGGAATGTACGTATCATATCATATCTGTAGAAAAACTGAAGAAGCAGACACCCACTACTGTAAAAAAGATGTATCATTATTGGCTAGCGGAAATCGATCAACATCGACTTGTATTACTCATATATCATGAGATCGACATTATTATATTGATACACAAGCCCACTCTTCTTTACTGAAAGAATCAAAGTCCTCAATGGCATCTCCTCACACTTGTATTACTCATATATCGCGTAGCCAAAACTTTGTTAGTCACTTCCTGGCCGATTTTTGTAGAATAGAAGCTGGAACGGTGGTCTGGATCCGTTCTGGTCCAGCCATTACAGATTATAATCTTGATGAAGTTTGGGTAACATAAGTTTTGCTCACAAAAATGAAAAGGGGATCAACATCGATGCCTTTTTTGTCTTGTTAGCACAGAAACGTCGGTGATGCTTGACCGCCATCATTGACAGACATAGCTATAGACCGGTGGGCATGTCAACATATAGCTTTTGCTCCAGTCTTGTTTCTTATGAATGCATGTATGTGTTTGTGTGCTTTCCTAGTGCAAGTCGTTATCCGTCCAGCCAGCCACCTGCCACCATGTGTCATGCTTACGTGCAAATGCACAATAAGACATGCACTATCATAACTTTGCGTAGAAGAACAAAGACCGCGATACACACTCCCTGGTAATGAGTGGGATCATGTCCAGACTGTGATACATACTCCCCGGTAATGAGTGGGATCATGTTTACAGCATCTGTGTGGAAGCCAGCTTAACTGTTCAAATGCAGTTAATGGTGTTGTGCCCACGCATTTGTATGGGCCACTTGAAAATTGCAGATCTTCTAGGATGCTTACAACCAGCTAACCGGAATTTCTCGTGAAGAGGGGTTACACAAATTAGGATGCTCGCCCTTGCGTAGTTTACTTAGATATCTCGTCATGGAGCCGTATAATACCAGTCTATATAGAGGATCTGAATATCGTAAGAAATGGAAAAGGCATAAAGAAAGTTAGTTATTACCTTAAGATGTGGTTTGAAATGGAAGTCTTGGGAAAGATCAACCTATGCTTAGGATTACAACTTGAGCACCTTCGGCGAGGAGATCTAAATCACCAATCTTAATAGTTAAGATCCCTTAACATGGATAAAGATCCATCCAAACCTTGTAAGGACGATGTGCCCAAGTTCCATATCTCAGCTCCATAGGGGCAAAAATATACCTTGAGTATTGCACTAGGCCTCCATTGGTTCCTGGTAAACCTGCTAGCCAATTATAGTGTGGACCCAACTCGAAGGCATTGGGTTGGCGTCAAAACTATCTTCAAATACCTCCAAGATACTGATGATTTTGAACTTTTTACAAGAAGAACCAAGACTTGACTATGATGGAGTAGACATAAGCTGACCATATGTATGATCCCCATAATGCTAGATCTCAGACTAGATTACACAGATGTTGACCATATGTATCATCCCCATATTGCTAGACCAGAATGGATTTTTGACACTCTGTAGTGGTACAACAATTTGTTGTTGGTCATGTAAATAGACCTTGCTAGCTACATCTACTAGCCACCTAGAGAAAGATGCTTTATATGAAGCCTCAGATGCATGTGTTTGTCTCGGATAGATAACTAATCACATCAAGAATTCATGTTGAATCTACGATGATAATGCTGTTTGTGTTAGAAAAATTCAAATGAATATGTAGTCAAGAGTAAATTCACTGAGTAAATAGATCCTAAATTTTTCTTCCACACTCTTGAGATTTAGAATAGTGGGGAAGTAAAGATTTCGCAAACTAAGTCATATGATAATCTTGCTGGTCTTTTCACAAAGTCTCTACCAGCATCCAGTTTCCAAAGATGTGTTCATGGAATTGGTAGGAGGAATCTTAGAGAGTTGCAAGGTTCAGGGGCAGTGAACACCAGATGTATTTCATGATACTAAAGATCGTTGGTCCAGTAGAAAAATTACAATGCAGAAGACTAGACCATGCACTCTTCCTAAGCGAGTTTTCCCAAGGGGTTTTCTCAAGTAAGTTTTTGAGGAGCCACCAAGTGCAAATAGATATATGCATGCAATGCACTCTTTTTCCCATCCCTTTTCTCACATAGGTTTTCAGGGGCAATTTTCAATGAGACAAGTGCATTTGAAAGCAAACACCCGGGGGGGGGGGGGGGGTGCCAAGCAAGGTAGTCAGAGTCGGGATTCGGAGTCGGATCGGTTTTCCTCGGACAGAATCGAGTCATAAGATCGAGTCGTGGAATCGAGGATTCTACTTGATTTACTCGAATAAGATATTTCGTATGCACACAAGATATTTATATGGGTTCTAGAGAGTTTTGACACGAAATATGGAGCAAAGAACGTACACATCAATGCTAGTTGTATTCCACTTCTTTTTATGGCTAACCTACCATCTAGCTTGCATGTATGGAACATATATCAGAGGGAAATATGTAGAACATTTAAACCTTCAATGCACGAAATATACTTATGTTCTTTTTAGAGTGCGGGAATAGTCGATCACTTGTCTATCTGACCTACAGTGCTAAACCTTGAAGGGTCTTGATCTCCTTCTCCGATCAATTTTGAAGCATCCTCCTTTTCACGCCAATTCCATATGTCGACCAGCCTGATCCTCAACTTCGATCTTGGGTTTCTGAGAGCTAGATCAAAGGTGTCTACGACTGAGCGTTTGGACTTGGGAGGGGAATAAAGGCCTATGAGGTATATGAAAGGGGTTTGGATGATGACATACTATTTTGCTACAACTAAACAAACGGCTTTGATAAGTTAGTAGAATCGGATATAGTCCATAGCATAGTCGGGATTGTACAGTTTTGTACAGGATTCTATGATTTGGATCGCGACCCAACATGAATTCTACCTGATCCGGATTCATAGTGGGATTTGGATCGACATGCTTATGTAGGGTCGTGAAGTCGTAGGATTCTAGCAGTCGAATCGGGATTCTGACTACCTTGGTGCCAAGAAACATTAACCCATGTGCGTTATGCACCCAATTTGTATGAGTTAGATAAACAGTAATTAATGGCATTAGTAATATGGCATGAAACCTTTGCAACATATCAGAATGTTTTTTTATTTTTTTCCGAAAAGGAGGCATACCCCCGGCCTCTACATCTCTTGATGCACACAGCCATTTATTAAAATAAAGTTTCCTTCAGGTTCCAACAAGAAGTCTCAAGATGAAACAAAGGTCTTACCAAACAAAGAAAAGCCACAAGCGGCCAAAAATAAAAGCCACAACCGGCGCCAAAAAGAATAGGAGACTAAACTCCTATCCTATTATTGGACCGCCATCCAAACCGGTTGTATGTATCCCGTGCAACCATCTCCCATCGGCTGCACCCAATATCCATATGCTCCCTGTGGTCCGCATGGCTGAGTAATGACCACGTACGGATCCAAGTAGACGCTCTGAAGATGACCTGCAAAAAGTTGGTGATGGTTTATCTGTTAAAGGCAACGTCATTGCGAGAATTCCATAAAGACCAAAGTAATGCACATGCTCCCACTCGGATATGTGCCGCAGACTTTGGCTCCACTCCAGCCAACTAGTTATCAAACAAATGTGATATCGTGAGAGGTGGAGTTATGTTGAAGGTAACGTGAATAGTTCTCCAAAGTAATTTAGCAAGCGGACATTTGATGAATAGATGCTCTATTTTTCATCCTGATCACAAAAGCAGCATCTTTTACTTCCTTCCCACTTACGCTTAGCTAAGTTATCTTTAGTAAGAATGACACCCTTATGCACAAACCACATAAATACTTTTATCTTCGACGACACCTTAACTTTCCAATATGGGCTTATTACTAATATGCCCATGGTGGGCTAGGGTATAAAAAGCCATGAGATGGAGGGTTTTTATACATTAGTTGATTCGAGTTAACACGAGAGAAAACAATAAAAAGAGCATATAATAAAGAGCTGGCAACGATTTTATAACAGGTAGCGAGTGCCTCTTTTCACCACGGAGAGTACAATAAAATCCCAAAATCCACAAAGACAGCAGTTGTTTGGACCTCCAGAGGATAACTGTGTGTCTCTAGATGAGTCCAGGTTTGAGGATGTTCCTCAGCTCACTGCGGTGGAGAATGATATTCTTGCGGCTCCTTTCTCTGAGAAAGTGGTGTTTGAGGCCATATCGCAAATGAAAAATTACAAGGCGCCAGGCCCCGATGGATTTCCAGCTGAGTTCTATAAAAAGTGCTGGCATATTATTAAAGGGGATCTGTCGCCTATGTTCAATGATTTCTTCGCTGGGCAGCTTCAGCTTTTTCAGCTGAATTTTGGAACGATAACCCTTCTCCCTGAGAAAACAGAGGCTGTGAGAATTGAGCAATTCAGGCCCATCTGTCTTCTTAATGTAAGTTTCAAAATATTTACCAAGGTCGGGACTAATAGGCTCACACAGATCGCGCATGCTGTGGTGCAGCCTACCCAAACTGCTTTAATGCCGAATAGGAACATCCTTGAAGGGGTTGTGGTCCTTCATGAAACGCTCCATGAGATTCACCCGAAAAAGCTAGATGGGGTTGTTTTCAAAGTGGATTTCAAGAAAGCGTACGACAAAGTCAAATGGCCCTTCCTTCAACAGGCCTTACGCATGAAGGGTTTTGATGAAGCTTGGCGACGCCAGGTAGAATCCTTCACGCAAAAAGGGAGTGTTGGAATTAAAGTGAATGATGATGTAGATCATTATTTCCAGACACACAAAGGTCGGAGGCAAGGTGATCCAATGTCCCCTATTTTGTTCAACATTGTGGTTGATATGTTGGCAATTCTTATAGGAAGGGCAAAGGAGGCCGATCAGGTGGGTGGCTTGGTGCCTCATCTAGTTGATGGCGGGGTGTCCATTCTGCAGTACGCTGATGATACTATCATCTTTATGGAGCATGACTTGGCTAAAGCGAGAAATATGAAGTTGGTGTTATGCTTATTTGAACAATTGACCGGATTAAAGATAAACTTTCATAAAAGAGAATTGTTCTGCTTCGGTAGAGCCAAAGAGGAACAAGAGGCTTATAGTCAATTGTTTGGATGTGAACTTGGGGCTTTACCTTTTACCTACCTAGGTATACCCATTCATCATCGTAAGCTAACGAACAGAGAGTGGAAATGCATCGAAGATCGGTTTGAGAAGAAACTTAGTTGCTGGAAGGGCAAACTTATGTCGTATGGAGGCCGGTTGATTCTTATTAATTCGGTGCTCACGAGTATGCCCATGTTTCTTTTATCTTTTTTTGAAGTTTCGGTTGGGGTTAGGAAAAGGCTGGACTTCTACTGATCGAGGTTTTTTTGGCAGAGTGATGAATTAAAGAGAAAATACCGACTTGCCAAATGGGATATTATCTATAGACCTAAGGACCAAGGGGGTCTGGGTATTGAGAATCTTGAGGTCAAGAATAAATGCCTTCTCAGTAAGTGGTTGTTCAAGTTATCAGTTGAGACTGACGCAACGTGGGCGCAGATTCTCCGTAATAAGTATCTGCAGTCCAAGACTTTGTCACAGGTGACAGTGAGACCAACTGATTCGCCGTTTTGGAAGAGACTTATGAGAGTTAAGTCATCCTTCTTTAATAGAACAAAGTTTAACGTTGGTAATGGGAACAATACCAGTTTCTGGCAGGATACCCGGTTAGGTGATACGCCATTGGCGATCCAGTATCCGTCCCTGTATCGTATTGTTCAACGACGTGATGCGCTAGTTGCAACGATTATGCACTCCATCCCCCTTAATATTCAGTTTCGGAGGGCGCTTGTTGGTGACAGGTGGGAAGCATGGCTTCATTTGGTGCGTAGACTGATGGAGGTTCAGCTAGCTCATCAGCCCGATCAATTGCGTTGGAATCATACTAGGTCTGGAGAATTTACAGTTAAGTCAATGTATATCGATATCATCAACTCTACTGTCATTCCTAGTTCCGAACATGTTTGGAAAGTAAAAGTTCCTTTAAGAATTAAAGTATTTATGTGGTTTGTATAAACAAGTCATCTTAACAAAGGACAATTTGATTAAGCGTAATTGGACAGGATCTACTAGGTGTAGTTTATGTGATCGGGACGAGACCATTAAGCATCTATTCTTTGACTGCCGTTGGCGAGAGTTTTGTGGCGCACTGTTCGAATTGCCTTCAATATTACTCCTCCGAATTCGGTCACTACGTTATTTGGAACGTGGCTTGCTGGGATAGAGTCCGATACAGCTAGACACATTCGTGTAGGAGTATGTGCGTTGTTGTGGGCGATTTGGAACTGCAGAAATGATTTGGCTTTTAACAGAACAACAACTATTCATTTTTTGCAGGTTTTATTCCGGGCTACAGCGCTGATCCGTATGTGGTCCTTACTCACTCCGACGGAGGCCAGGGAGCGTTTGGTTACTGGATCTGTACGGTGGGAGATGGTAGCGCGGGATATTTTCAACCGGTTTGGATGGCGGTCATGTAATAGGATAGACGATTAATTTACCTATCTTTATTTTGCCAGCAGGTTGTGGCTCTAGGGCCTTTTGTCTTTGTTTTTGGCGTTGAGGCTCTTTGTGAGCTAGCTTATATTTTTGTTTCAAGACTATAAGACCTTGTTGAACTTTTTTATTTATAAATGTGGCCGTATGCATAGACCGGGAAACCCCCCTTTTCGAAAAAAAAGCAACAACACCGTACTCACCACTCGTTAAACAATCAGGAACATTAACATATTCTCTTGTAATTAAAGCTTTGCTCCCTAAATTGACCCCTTGGACATGCCTTTGACATCTTCACAGTTGAGCATCGATTCTTGGCAGAATCCTAATGAAATTCCGAAAGTGTTTAAAAACTGTGAGTGGTCAGGAAACTAGGAGATACGTACCTTGCCGTTAAGGTTCCAACAATGTAGGACAAAGAAAAAAGATTCACCTATATATGTTACAGAAAATAAATTAGCTAGGGAGAACACAGAAATCAAGCTGGGCCACAGAATCTCTCGATTTTTTTTAAAAAAAACGATGTCTAATTTCTCATGGAGAATCTATACGGCCGGTAGTGGACTTTGCTTTTCTTCTGGAGACACTATGATGATCTGTTCGAAGGTAACTGTACTACACAATTCAATGTTGTTGAGATGTCTCGACACTGGCCGGCCGCCTTGTTAAAGATTCAAGGCATTTTAGATTCTCCGTCGCACTAACCAAACCGATGACTCGTTAGTGCATAGTCAGAGATATCGGCGTCCAGCGTCTACTCCAGTGCTGTCTTCAATTTTTTTTTTATCCGTGTTCCAGCAGCGTGCATTCTTTCCTGCTGGAACTTGTAAGTTATTCACCACGTGTGATGTTATGTGCAACTTTCAACAGTGTGTGTAATGCCTATGTGTAGAAGAAACAGTGGAAAGAAAGTATCGCCCAACGAGTGGAAACAATGGGTCATCATTGAGGACGCGGTTGTTCTGGTCGCGAGCACAGGTGCTCGCGTTATCAGGACGGCTCAATAGGGCATTGGGATTTGTCGCTCGCAGCTGTGCGTTCCTTCTTAATTCATGGGAGGAGGGAATACGGTATGGGGCTGCGGCATACGAACCACCGGTGACGGAGCCCGCGGTTGGGTCTGTGACGGGAGATTCCCTGATCCGTGGCTCGGGTCTATGTTCTACTCCCGATCCGTGGCTCAGGTAGCTGGATCTCCGGTAGGGGGTGGTGGGCAGGCTAGTAAATGACGAGACAGAGGGGAAAATGAGTTCTCTCCCACCCGTCGCCACGATTTCTTGCATCGCCATTGACGCCCGCGAAGATTTGCGACGGAAGGAATACGCGACTGCGATATCCAGGATGGAGTTCCTCGTGCAACCGATTAGGAGGTAAACCAAATCCTCCCACCTCCGTTCCACGCCTCCCCGTCTTAAGAGAGTTTATGCTGGTGGATTGGATCTGTGCTTCTGATCCATGGATTTGGTGGACTGCAGGACCGCGCTGATGGAGGAGGTGAACGACAACGAGATATGCAGCCGCTGCACTATCCAACTGTGGCGACAGGATCCGAAGAGCTCCCCCAATGGCCACAGGTAGCGTTGACGGGCAGATTTGTGCGGCGGATGGGGCAGCCGCAGTCGAGGGGGATGATGAACCTCAAGAATCTGAGCAATCTATAGGTCAGATTGATCCAAAAACTCCTGGCTGGACTTGTAGGTAATATCTTGGTTAATGGTGTTCGTCCGATTTTAGGTGTACTTCAAATCCCGTAGGCTGACTTATATGTGCAGTCAGGCCAGTTTAGCAGTAGGCTGTATATGAATTATTTGAAAAAGAAAAGTAGACAATGGAAAAATTGGAATAGTTGTATACAGCATTTTTGGAAAACGCTTGTGTGTTTCCCTCTTAGTCAGTGCTTTGCAAACAAGCAGGAACACATGGTTAACAGAAAGCATATCAGTGTTAGTATTTTTTTTATCGTTACTGGATTCTCATACTAGGGGATAGATAGAGAAATTGAGCTGGAAACTAGTACTTAGAGACTTAGAACTTGGAATACAAGAAAATTATGGTGGACTAAAGGCGGGCTTGTTTGACATGGTGAATAAAGATTGATCATTCATGAAACACGAAAATAACTTAGAATTGCTCTACATGTCATGTTGGCAGGCTTAGCTTGGGCTCCTACCAGTAGGTGTATTAGGAAAACAAAAAAGCAAAGCAGCCCTGTTTTGTTTTTGAGGATAACTGATTTCGATATAAATTAATAAATACCACAATTTAGGTGGGAAGGCTTCTGATATGCAGCTTGAGGGGAACACAAGATGCTAGGGGTCATGGCTTGTGGATAATGCGAAAGTATATGAGATCGAAATGTTGAAAACTCTGGATGTACGCATAAGAAGGATATCATCGGCTTCATTTCTGTACACATACAACCTGTGACATATTGATTTATCAAAATGCAGGGTTAGAATTGGTGCTGCTGCTCCTGGAAGGGCGCCTTGCCCTGGGCGACCCAGCGCCCTTGAGAAGGCAATAAGGGGGTTTGCTGACAAGCCAGGAAGCATTGTAATCATGCCAGCCCCGGGGACAAGCTTCTCTATGAGTGTGGCGCTACCAAGTGGAGTAGCTTGAGAAAGGGAAATTGTATCTTGCAATTCATACGGAAGCCGACGTAGAGAAAAGTGGTGTAGGGTATCATATAAGGTAAATGTTCTTGAAGGAGGTGAGGAATTTGACTGCGAGTGTGGGCAATTTGAACACATGGGGCTCCTTTGCAGCCATTTTTTGAAGGTATGGTGTCTGCAAAAATGAAGCATATGCTTTTGAGATGTGTATACAGTGTGTGCAGTCTGATGCTCTAACTGAGCATTTTGAAAAATGCAGGTGCTCAATTTCATCTGTATTACAGAGATACCACAGAAACACATTGTCAAACGATGGACCAGGGACGCGCGCGACGTACTACCAGCTCACCTTACTCAATACCAGAGAGATAATGCACACAAAAATCCATTCAGCTTCAGGCATTTTAATATGTACATCACATGCATGCCATGGAGTTGGTACGGATGGGTGATGCAAATGTCGAAGCATATGAGAAATTCATGACTCTCATTGAGAACTGCATGGTGAGCACTAGTGTTAGAGGAGTATCTGCTGGTTTTGGCTGTTGTATTGGGACGGGGCGCTTCGCCTCTGCGTGGGATGCTTCTCTTCTTCCTTTGTTGTCTCGCTTTTCTCTTCTTCCTTTGTTGTCTCGCTTTTGGGGCAGTGCGGTATGTGTCATTCTTTCCCCCTCTATTTATCTTGCTTTCTGTTCAATTTGGGTGGTGTTGTTTTCCTCCTGACAATGGATTTCGATTTCGTTATTAGGTTGTGGTGGCGATGCTGTGTTTTTATTCCTGATTTTGGTGAGTGGGGGCTGACTGCGATTGCGGTTTGGTGTCGGCAAGTGTTTTTTGTAATTCATTTGGGGGGGGGGGGGGGGTGTTTACCTACAGACAAAGGATTTCGATTTCGTTATTAGGTTGTGGTGGTCACTTCTATGGCTATTGTTGGGTGTTCGATTCATCGGGAGTTGCTGCTGCTCCCTTCTTGGTAAATGATTGATGGTCCTGAAGGAATTAGGAAAAAAAATAGGATTATGTTTGCTATGGGGCGCTTTTTCTCTTAATGGAGACAAAGAGTTCACTCCAATTAGTTGTCACAGTTCATCATTTTGTATAGTCTAGAGCTCTCTTAATATTGGAAGAATATATATGTGGATAGCTCTGACCTTGTTTGCTCACCATTGTCTTTGAATCGACTATGAATTAGAATGCATAATTAAGCATGATGATAGTGATGCTGAATTTATTACATTAGAAGATATATAGGCTCGTGATAACTGAATATGCATGGCTGAATAATAGACGGTTACTTTAGTTTGTGACTTGAAATATATCTCATGCATTGCACAAAACCTTGCATCTAATCTAACTATCATGTGCCTCTGAAAATATAAGAACACTTGACTGCCACATGTGTGACTCATATCAGTTAGCATCAAAATTTAAATAACTGATTTACCTTCACATTTCCATCTGACTTGGGCTTCATATAATCTGTCATTTAGTGTTGAGGTGCATACTTTTTGCATCAGCAAATAAGAATTCTGACATTCTTCAGACTGAGTTTATTTCTAAACATCTAACAGAAGAGCTCAATGAAAGATGACTTCGAGTCTTCGATGCATACATCTCATTGCATAATGAGAAATCTTTTATACATCTGACTTGGGTTTCATTGTCTTTGTTTCTGCATCTTTCTCCAATTCCCTTAAAATCTTTTACGCTATTGTTTAACTATAATTTTTCTTTTTCATTCAGGCGTCACAACATTAATTAAGCAACTTTGGTTTGGCTACAAATGATGTGCTGAATTAGCATTGCTAAGAGAACGAGGTTTCACTAGCATGAATAATTTTTCCTGGTTGCACTACATGATTGAATCCTTACCGGTAGTAGTTGGTTGTACCATTTTATCAGTAGTAGTAGCAGAACTAAGTCATAGAGCTCTGTATTTTGTTACTGGAGATCTGTTTATGTGGTTGCTAACTCATAATAGTAACTAAAAATTTTGGGTTAATTATCCTTTTGCCCTCAGTGGTGTCCATGTGCTCAGTTTTGCCCTCAGATGCGAATTGTTCTCAGTTTTGCCCCTAGTCCGTGCGCACCGACTCGTTCCGTGAACTCTGCCGTCTCCGTCAGGTCAACCTTTTGACTCGGCCCTTACAGGTGGGACCAGGCGGCAGAAACGGCCAATTTTATTCAGACCGTTGCACGCGTGGCTTGTGGGACCCAACAAAGAGCCGTTGAGCAGAGAGCCGTTGGCGGGTGTGCTATATAAGCGGGCGACAGCGGCGGTGACCACGGCGACAGAGAGCACAGCGGTGACCACGGCGAGAGAGAGAGAGCACGGCGGCGGGAAGCTAGCTGTGGAGGGCGCGGCGGTGGGAAGCTAGCAGTGGAGGGCGCGGCGGCGTTGAGATCCCCTTCGGCTCCGAGCTCCATGTCTTCCTCAAGCTCCCGCGCCACCTCGCGGATGCAGAGCCGGGCGCGTGTGGACATGCCTGTCTTCGTCTGTCCGTGGTGCCGGGCGAGCGTTGATCGAAGGGTTTCTCAGACACCGAGGAACCAGAATCGTCCGTTCTACGTGTGCAGCGAGAATGGGGTAAGAATCGGGGCAATTGCACCATTTTCGTCGTCGGGATGTTTGAGCAATGGGTTGATCTGTTTAGTGTTCATGCAGGTGACATGCTTCTTTCTTTGGGTCGATGCTCTGGCCAAGACTCTGATGAATGAACTGCAAGAAGAGCATGAAGAATGGTTGCGCATGCTGCCACGAACGGCAGTGGCCACACCACGAGCTCCGGAAGAAGAGATGGATGGCGAAGCACGCACTGACAGAGAGCTAGCTATTGAGCTTAGGATGTTGAAGAAGAAGGTTAGGAAGCTTGAAGATCAAGCACTACCAATACCCATTTGCAAATACTTTTGGGCATTTGTAGGTATGGTAATCGCACTGGTTGTAATGTTGAAAATGTATGGAAAGGCATGAATTATGAAGAATTTGTAATCTTGAAATTGTTTGAGAAATTCACCTAGTTTAAATGTTGGTTAAAGTTGTTTAAATGTTGAAACAAAAAGAGAAGAAGTGACCAACATTTAAATATGTTGGAAAAAAAGAGAAGAAATTAGGAATTCAGAAACTTTTGATCAATGAAATGCAGCTCTCTGCTCTGCCTTTCTGTCCGAAAAAAAGGTTGCTCTTGGGCCAAATTCAGAGCGTAGAGCCAAGTGCAGGCTAGACTAATGGGCCAACTGCATCCAATTAGGCCCATTCAGGGGTTTTCTTGCGTATTTTTTTGTTTTCTATTCTGATTTAATTTAGGCAGTAAATCATAATGCTGAAACTTTTTGTGGAAGCTAATTGAATTATTCCGGAGCCAAACAATTAAGGTTAGAAATTTTTTGGAGCTGTTAATTACTCCAATTCAAATACACCGTGATTTAAATCAAAGAACAAAATGTCATGGAAAATGTGCCTCAGCTCTGGTAGAGGTTTACGCCAGGTGCCAAAATAAATGAACATTTTTTAAGGGCATTACATTGAGGAAAACATAATATGTATAAAAAATGAAGGGTGGAAAATGCACAAAAAATTGGTGCGGCTGGGGACTCGAACCCAGGACCGCGTGGGTATGTGGTGTTTAGGGCTGCGCTGGTAACCGCTAGGACAGATGCAAGACTTTGACATAGGTAGGGAAGGAAGGTATACATAGTGAGACTGTGAATTTTTTTTAAAAAAAATAGTGAGACCGTGAATGTTTGCACACGCGTGAGAGTGGTTTTCCTTTGTTTTGCACTTAAATTTTGGAGGGTTGGAAGGTTGAAAATGTATGTTGCACTACCACATGATTTTGGTCAGAGTGGCACTTGGTTTAGGGTTAGAGTGGCACTTGGTTTAGGATTTAAAGGGAATAAATTTACATGTTAGTTCATGACTTTTTGTTTGAATGAAACAGAGGGCTTCTCACCCCCTACGATTTTCATTAATGAAAACCACAAGTTCTTGAACTTCATGACTTGTTTAGGGAAGAAATGATAAGTTTGGGCACGGACATTTTTTAACACACATAATGAGATAGAACACACCGTACCATTACAATAACTTAGATAAGTTCACGGACAGTTCATGGACACATGACGAAACATGACACGACACGACATGACATAGAAAAGCAACAAAATAAAAAACCAAACATGACGAGCTTGACTCCGGGCTTGAACATCTTCATCTTGACCTCCTTCTTCCACCTTGGCCGCGCGCGCCCCTTCAACACCATCTTCATCTTCACACCTCCTCCTCGTCGTCGTAGGGAAGGGAGTGCATCTGGCCTGGAGCGGGGAAGATGCGCTCGTAGTTGGTGTAGATGTTGTAGATGGTGAAGAAGATGGCCTCGCAGCCGCACCAAAAGACTTGGCCGAGGAGCTCGCGCGCGTCAAATGGGTTGGTGAAGGTGACCGTGAGCAGTAGGAGGATGCCGCCGCGGTCACGAACCTCGTTGAGGGTGAACATCCTCGGCGAGCCCCGTGGGAGGTGGGCATAGCCGGCTCTGAGGAAGGCGCGGGTGAGTTCGACGGAACCCCTCCACCTTGAAATAGCCCACACACGGAGCTCCCTCTCCACGAGCACGCCCGGTGGTTAGCGCAGCTCCGACACCACAGGCGGACGGCGGAAGGTCGGCCCGTTGAACTACATCTTCTTCACTTGGTCTCGCTTGGGGAGGGCTTGGTCGCTTGGGTGTTTGAAGTTGGAGAGGATCGGATCTGGCTTGTGGGTGGGAGAGGAAGAGAGGCACCCCATTTATAGGCCTGTGGGTGGGAGAGGAAGAGAGAAAGGATGAGAACGGTGCGTGCGTGAATCCGGACGTGTGTGTGTATCCGTTACGTTTTGCACACTTAAATTTTTGCACGAAAACGATGCATCTTTGACCGGGCAGTGCATGTGAACCGCTGCCCTGAACCACTGCCCTGAACCACCTAGCTTGCCTCGCTAGCCTAGCTCGCCTAGCTGGCCTAGCGCGCCTCGCTCGCCTCACTTGCATGCATGCACGTCGCCGCCTCCCGCGCATGCGCAAACCCACGTAGCCGCCTCCATGCATGCAAGGCCTGGAAAGGCTGAGACGGGCTATTTACTGCGATCTCAGGCCCAGAAAACGAGACGGCCCAACGGTCCATCCAGCGCGTCCGATATTTGTTAAAAAAAACAATCTCCCAGCCAATCAGATTGCATCTCGCGGATCGCCCCCCTCCTCCCCGCAGATTTCTTCTAGAAGGGTTAGATCGACGGCCCTTGATCACCGCTAGGGTTAGATGAACGGTCCTTATTCAGCGCTAGGGTTAGCGGGGTTTGGGAGGGGTTTGGAGCAGTCAAACCTATGTTTGACCAGATTTCAAATGAGCATAATAAATTAAATAAAAATCAGAAAAATGAAAAACCTGCGCACATAGTCTTCTTATGTCATATACTAACGATTTTAGTTGATAAACAAGCTTTACATACATTTAAATGATAAGTTCATGTGTATTGTATGATATCTCGAGTATCTCAAACTCTCTGGTATGAAGTGAAGAGAAGTGTTTTGGGGAAATGAACATGAAAATTTCAAAAAACTCACCACAGCTTCATTTTGGAGTGACTAAGAAGGATCCAGGCTTAGTTTTTCATTTTGATGTTTTACACTTGTTTAAATCTTGGTCAAAGTTAAGTTTGACCAGATTTCAAATGAGCATAATAAATTAAATAAAAATCAGAAAAATGAAAAACTGCGCACATAGTCTTCTTATGTCATATACTAACGATTTAAGTTGATAAACAAGCTTTACATACATTTAAATGATAAGTTCATGTGTATTGTATGATATCTCGAGTATCTCAAACTCTCTGGTATGAAGTGAAGAGAAGTGTTTTGGGGAAATGAACATGAAAATTTCAAAAAACTCACCACAGCTTCATTTTGGAGTGACTAAGAAGGATCCAGGCTTAGTTTTTCATTTTGATGTTTTACACTTGTTTAAATCTTGGTCAAAGTTAAGTTTGACCAGAATTCAAATGAGCAAAACAAATTTAAAAAAAAATCAAAAAATGGAAAAACCAGCGCACATAGTCTGTACATATAGAATATATGTGTAAGAAAGTTATTTGGCTGATTTAGATAAGGTTGAAAAAAACCTTGCTTAGAAATGAGGCCGTTTACCCTACCTTTGGACCCCTCTTTTTAGCACATTTTTCATGAAAATTTCAAAAACCTCACCATAACTTCATTTTGGATTGACTAAGAAGTATCCAGGCTTAGTTTTTCATTTTGATGTTTTAGACTTGCTTAAATCTTGGTCAAAGTTAGGTTTGACCAGAATTTAAATGAGCAAAACAAAATTCAAAAAATCAAAAAAAGGAAAAACCATGTGCTCATTCAAACATCATCCAACAGATATTTAAACATCATGTCAAACATACTTCTAACATAGTTTCAACATCATCCAACAGAAATACAACATGTCAAGTGATAAATGTTTCATAATACAACATCATTCCTTATTCATAATGTTTCATAATTGTTCATAGATAGCGTTGGGGCTTCTGTCTGTTCCTTGAGCTTCTTGCCATCACTTTGCTCCTCGTGCACCTTGTGCTCATTGTTTCTTCTCTTCTTCTCTTGGTTGTCGGTACCTTGCGCGTCTTCTTCAAACCTACCATAGAGCTGTGCAAAACATAAAGGGTCCAAACATAAACGGTAATGAGATCGTGTCAAGTGATAGATGTACAGTAGTATTTGACCCTTGCAAGATTTACATACCTAATAGAACTCACAACAACAGAAGGTTGGTCACCATTTGGAGCCTCACTTGGATCACCATGATCACCATTTAGAGCCTCACTTGGATCACCATTTGGAGCCTCACTTGGATCATCATTTGGAGCCTCACTTGGATCACCATGATCACCATTTAGAGCCTCACTTGGATCACCATTTGGAGCCTCACTTGAATCATTATTTGGAGGATATTTTGGATCATCGTCAAAATCATGCGGCTGTTGACCATCACCATTTGGAACCTCGTCAAAATCCTCATCTGATGCAACCGGCTGTTGACCATTATTTTCATCATCTGTTGAGGCAACCGGCTGTTGACCAACATTTTCATCATCTGTTGAGGCAATCGGCTGCTGACCAACATTTTCATCGAAGCCTTCATCGAAACTCTCTCCGAACGCTGGATCTACTGTGTTATCACAATACTTACCGAAATGACCAGACCCACCACATCTTGTGCACTTACGCTTCCTCGCTCCAAGTCCAGCTCCTTCGCTGCGAGGTCTTATTCGACTCTTCCTTGGTCTACCTGCTGCTCTCTTCAGAACTGGAGCGCAAAGCTTGAATCCAGGGTCCACCATGTCCCATTGTTGTTTTCCCTCCATAGCAGGCAAGGCATAAGCATATGTGGCTTTGAACCTTGCAACAGAGTAGTAATCATGCACATACTGCTGTATGTTCCCTGCTGGACCTGGAAGAGAAGTGATGAAAAACAAGGCATGAATGCATGGCAACCCAGTTATCTGCCATTGCCTACAACTGCAAGTTCTAGCTTCTAAATCCACTGGATATCTCCATTCCCTCTTCTCTTTATCCAAATATGATATCTCTGCTGTGGTACCCGAGCAAAGCGTCATGTTCATTTCCAAGCCTATTGTCTACTGCTTCAGTTCATTCATCACGGCAGGGATGATAATGTGGCCCATGAATTTTGCCTCGGCTATTCCTGCATGATAATGAAATTTCTGCATGTATTCCATCCTTATCCTGTCAAGCAAATCCACCACATAATGACCCTTTAGTTTCCGGATCGTTGAGTTGAAAGACTCTGCTAGATTATTGTGCACATAGTCAACTTTGCTCACTTCACTGAATTGGCTTCTGGCCCATAACTTGGAGTGGTGTGTTTCCAAGTATTCTTTCACTTTGGGATTCATGTATAACTGCCTCAAGTGGTAGTCGTGCTTCTTCACACTGCATGTCAAAGATGATGGCCATAAATTGTCGGTATACACCTTTCCTTTGAATTTCTTCATGAAATTTGCAGCAAGGTGACGCATGCATTCCTTATGCTCTACTCCAGGGAACACATTGTCCACGGCCACTTCTAAACCTTTGCAGGCATCTGTATGAATGACCAACCCATTGGGATGTGCAATAGCCCGGCGGAGATTATGCAAAAACCAAGTCCAGCTCTCCTCAGACTCTGTCTCCAGCACACCATAGGCAACTGGAAATACAAAACTATGTGCATCAACTGCACAAGCTGCTACTAACTGTCCTTTAAACCTTCCTGTGAGAAAAGTGGCATCAATAGCCAAATAAGGCCTGCAGCCTGCCAAAAAACCCCGGCGACAAGCCTCAAAGCAGACAAAAACCCTTCTAAAGCATTCCTTGGTCTTTGTCACTCCCCTGAATGTGTACTCCACGGTGTGGTGATCAATATCTACAATACTACCTGGGCTTGTCCTCTCCACTTCACCTTTGAATGAATACAACAATTGAAAACTTTCCTGCCAGTTACCATAAATAGAATCCATAGCGTGTTGTTTACCATTGAACAACCTGATGTATGGTAAATCTATCTTGAACTTATCTTTGATGTTCTTCTGCAATTCCTTTGGACCCACTTGCTGGTTTTCTTTCACCCACTTTTTTACTTCTTCTGCCACCCATCTTGACTTGGCTCTACTGATTGTATCCTTCCTAAGGGTTGATTCCTGGCATGTGTGCTTAAAAGGATTCACTTTGACCTGAACATTAGTGCTATTCCGCATTTTAGCTGCAAGCAGCCTCCATGGACAACCCTCAGTCGGACAGTGCACTCTGTAACGTACTTGATCGCTCTTGTCAACTTTGAAAGTACGTTCTACCTTGATGCAGTATGTCACAAGTGCATTTCTACACTCATTCATGGATGCAAAAACTGTACCTTCTTCCATTTGAGGGTTCAAAGGGTCCCATTCAACAGCTGCAAGGTCTTCGTCCTCACCCATCGCGTCATCATCCACACGGACTGCATTGTGAGCCTCATCTTGGTTTTCAGCCCGAGGTGCCCGTCGTAAATTCTGAATAACATCAGAATATAACTTCTCTTCATCAACCCCAGAATTGTAGCCATCAGGCTCCACTTCAAGGGGGACCCTACTGCTGTTGCCCACACTTGTCGAGCCACCACGTCGCCGTGCACCAACTGAACTGTTCTGGCTAGAGATGCCATTACGACGACTTGATTCTCCCCGAGATGTTGCACCCGCCATCCTAGGTCCAAATGCCTGCTCAAGCACATCAACTTGCAGCCTCACATGAAAATTATCTTTCTCTTTATGCCTAACAAACATGGTAGCTAGCTCTTCATCATTACTAACTGTCACCCAATTCTTTTCCCCATCATAGTATTTGTATACCACTTCATCAAGCAAACCCCAAGGATATTGGCTACAAATTACCTCCCCAAATTGTCTGAAACTCCAATTACTAGCCATTGGCAACCGATAATCAAAACCTCCTTGGTATTTCTTCTTATCCTTTGCATCGAACATGTACCGGTCCCTTCTAATGTGCACCATGAAAGCAAACCGCAACTCCATCCTAACCGGCGAAAAACAGAGACGCAATCAGCACACTAATTGGGCAAACCTACTCGAATCGAGTGTTCAAATGCACAACTAAGCTCAATCTAAACAAGAGGCGAGACTTACCCCTCGGGAACCCAGTCGTGGACGCGGCGGATCTCCGGCCCGATGCCTGCCTCGCCAAATACTCCGGGGTCGCCGCTGCTCACCATTTCGCCCTAGGGTTCTTCCTCCTAGTTCAAATAGCTCCAGCAGCCCCCCACCTTTGAGCGCTCCGGCCGGGCGCACGGAAGGAGGCCGCGCCGCGAATCGAGCAGGTGGCGGGCGCCCCACCCGTGGCGTCGCAGGAAGGTGGTGGGCGTCACAATGAGCCGTGGAGCGTAGGCGCAGGGAGGTAGCTGCGGAGCAGGCCGTGCAACTGGTGGCGGGGCAGGTGCTGGCCGCGGCGCAGGTGGCGGCGGCGGCGGCGCAGGACAGCCGGCCGGGCGGATGGGTGTGAGCTAGAATGATTTGGGGATTTAGTTGCAGGGGCCTACATGTCAGCTCCGGACCCACGTCCACGCGGTCCCACGTGTAAGCTCCGGACCCACAACTACTAACGCCGGCGGACGGAATGGACTCAAATATGGCCGTTTGGCCTCGTCGTAGTTGCTATGCTCGGACTAGGGGCAACTGAGGACAATTCGCATCTGAGGGCAAAACTGAGCACATGGACACCACTGAGGGCAAAAGGATAATTAACCCAAAATTTTTATCCTTATATATACTATACTTCATTCACTTCACGATGTCAATACGTGTCTGCTACTTGTAGCTTCCAGTTAGTTGTGTTCTTGTGTATTCTAAGAATATATGATATTTACTTCTCTTTTTTGTCCAGTTAGTTTTTGAAATAATATACAGAAACATGTACTATTAGGTTATGAAAGTAATTTAAATATTTGCTCAAAGTATTTATTGTACATTTTCTCAATTGTTAATCTCTCTGCACAAGCTATGTGCATCAATAGGCTTACTAGTTTATTGGCACCAAAAAAGCGGAAGGAGATGGGGCAGCCAACAACTAGCCGAGAGAAGGCGCTAATGAGGGGCTCAACAAACGGACAAGGTTCTGCACGATATGTCACCAGCAGGGGCATAAGAGGACAACCTGGCCGGACCGGGGCCATATCCCGAAGCCTGTTCGTAAACCGGCCAGGTGCACAAACTGTGGCACTGAAGGTCACAGGTGAAACAACTGCAAAAGAGTAGGCGATTTGCGGATAAACAACATGTGAGGACCGACCACAATGTCCCTGACTAAGCTATCTGTTTGATCGTTTCTTTACTGTAGACCATTGTGTTGTGTAGCCAAGTGTGTGCGGCGAGAATGTGTTGGATTCCCTGTAAAATCTGTCTTGTTTGCATGCTTGTTGAATGTATTGTTGTGCTGATGGACGTGTTAATGACTCGTTTCTGAATAAAAATGAAACTCCTCTGCGTGTATGTTCAAACTGATACCAGCTTAGAATGGATGGTGTCTGTTTCTGATTTTTTTTGTCAGCATGGGCATGCATTCTGAATTTTTTGACAGTATGCTGATGTATTCTGAATTTTTTGACAGTATGATCACATATTCTGTTTTTTTGTCAGTATGGGCGTGCATACTGAATGTTTGATTGAATGCTTGTGCAAACAGAGTGGCGAGCATATTCTTGTTTGAGCTGACTTATATATTCAAACAACTGTATTGCAAGCATGGTTCCTGTTACCTGAATTTTAAAACTGAGGTAATCCAGCTATGTTTGACTGCTGGAATGGGGCACGGGATTGAAAGCTCGACACGTAGCAGTGTGCAGCTGTGACAAATGCATGCATCTGTGAGGTCGCGCGCCCAGTGCTCTGTGGATCCTATTCGAAATTCAAACTGCATGAGCGTTAGTCCAGAATCTGCAAGCTGACGGCCCACCCCGTTACAGATCGGCTGAGCCGAAGCCCATTTGGTTGACGTCGTAGCAGTTACGACGTTTGGCAGAAGTGGGCCAGTAGAACTGTTCGTCAATGATATACGGGAGAAATACTTGGGCCTGTTCGGGTCAGCTCGTGGATCACGAGGACGACGGACGGGAGGGATACCACGAGCAGGTGTGCTCGTGCTCAGAAGATCACTTTCGTCATCATTGACTGTTTTTCAGTCCGGAGGCGCTCTTGCTCCCTGCTCCATCCACGGCGAGCACGGTGGTTCTTTTCCCCTCCGTTCATGCATCGCCGGCCGGAGGGTTGCAGAGCCCTGGTTTTTTGGTCCGGTGCATAGTTAGGGGTAGGGATTGGTTCGTCGGCACCACTGAGGCGGTGATGGCCCGTCCTGGCAGGAAATAAGCCCTTTCAGCTTTGTTCCTACTCCATCAAGAACGACTTTTGGCACTGGTAGAGAGCTCGAGATTTCGCGCACCGGTCCAGACCTGCTCTTGTGATTTTTACTCATTACACTTTCAGAATGACGAGTCTACATTTGGAAATTGCTAATAGAGCTTGAGCTCCATGGAGCCTTAAATTTGAAAAAGTCAAAATGTTTATGTGTCAAAAAGTTCTGAAAAAACTACAGACATACCTATGGATGTATACTACTTGTCTCCATAGTTTCATTGTGAAATAGAGTTTATGCAAGCTACACAGAACAAAATCATGTATTTCTAGCACACGTACTATCTATCTATTATATTTTATTTTATTATATACTAAAAGGAAAATACGGAGGAGAATTAGAGATATTGACTAGAAAATCTCACATTAATCAGAAAATAACGACACTTCAACTTGTGGACAACGTGTTGTAACCATTCAATCTTCGCAACAAGATTTTATGTCAGCAAATGTATTAGAGACACTAGCTAGAAAATCTCTGGCGACGGCAGGGGAGATCAAGGGTGGAAGGGGAAGATAGAGCGGCCGCGGCACGGGAGTCACCCGTTGGGACAGCGTGGGGCCTGGCGAGTTGGTGTTGATTGAAGTGTTAACTCATTCTTTTCTCTCCAACTAAATTAGGCAGAACAGTGGTGAATCTTCAAGCAAGGAGACTGGCTCAATTTGCATCTTCAAAATAATACTCCAGTCATCTTTAGTTTGGCCAGTCCAATCATGTACTCACAACGCTCCAAGATACACGTGGAGTGAGGTTGGCATATGCATCAAGTTGTTAATATAAAGTCTTTGCTAGAAAGAAGAAAGAAAGAGGACTTCTAGTTGTGTTCTTTCAAAGCAAGTACGTTTGGGGTCAAAACGCCGCAAAAAACAAAACAAACATCATAGAATTCCGTGCAACTGGACACTATATCAGTCGCCGGTAGGTGCGCCGTATGTGCTGGTCGAAACTTACCAAATTTGACTCCAGTCAGTGGGTCACTGGTTGTTATTAGGAGAAACTGAAAGCCAGAACAATACGCTACGTACGTTCAAGTGAGCAGCTAGCTAGCCAGCACAACTAGGTTTCGGCCACCATGCAGTATGCAAGTTGTATGCTTTGGAAGGATCGTCACATCTTCTCCGGCAAACGTGCATCCGACGCCGGTTCTGTTAACTGCCGATCGACGTCCTCCATCGCGGTTAGTTAGTATGCATCAGATGAAACACCGACGACCACTCACAGTCCATTGTCGCAGTGCAGTGAAAGTGAAACAGTAATCCCAGATTGCTTAGGCTGTTCATTTATTTAATATCAGTGATTCCTTCGGCCATCAAACATGAAAATTTGTTAAAATCATCCTGAGCTAGCTCGCCTATGTGCTATCTTGCTGTTTATTCTACGGATGTTGAAGACTCTAGCATCAGCTTTGTTACTATGGTCGATGAATGTATTAAGTGCAGGTCTGATTGTCCTAGGTGTTATTCAGTGGACGCTTCGTTGTTGCTTGCCTGCTCCAGCCAAAACTTGATTATTTGTTAAGCAATTTGGTTTATGAAGGTTCAGCTCCTTGGCTACTTCAGAAACCAGCTCCAAAGCATTAGCTTCAGCCTGTATGACTGAACAAGTCGTTGAGGCCGCTGCAATGGAAATAGCTTGGTGTTTCCGTCCTGCTGACGAAGACGCCCCTACAATGCGTGGTTACTATAATTGGCCATTGAAAAACGAGAGGCAGTTTTGTAACTACAAGTTTGCCTTTCTTTATTCCTTCTCCACCGCATTACAATTTAAAATTGTTGAAACAAAGATTAGTAACATCCGATGTAAAATATTCATAAATTACATTGAAGTTGTATCAGAGTGTTCTGTTATAGCTGCAAGTAGTCTTGGCATTGGGGGCATATCAATCTCCTGTAGGCCCTCAAGAACACGTACCACTTCATCCATTGCCGGCCGATCAAACTCATTATCTTGAATGCACCAACATGCAACTTTGCAGACCCTTTCAACTTGTACCGTATTGAAGTCACCATGTAACTGTGGATCCACCAAACTCCCCACATCGCCTTTATGAAGCCTGTTGACGACTTGTACAGGGAAATATTCAACATGATAACTGTTGCTAGTGTATTCTTCACCTGAATTTCTCCTTCCCGATATGATTTCCAACAATACCATGCCAAAGCTATAAACATCAATTTTTGGTGTAACAGCAACTCCACTAAGCCACTCTGGGGCAAGATAACCTACAGTTCCCCTGAATGTAGTCAGAATTCGACTAAAATTTCTTCCCAGAAACGTTGCCAACCCAAAGTCTGCAACTTTAGGAGCAAATGATGCATCGAGGAGTATGTTTTCTGGCTTAATATCACAGTGTATGATGCACTTGTGGCAACTCTGATGCAAGTAGAACAATCCTCTAGCAACTCCTAGGGCTATTTGATACCTGGTCCTCCAACTTAACACACCAAAATTGCTCTTAAATAGATGACCATCAAGAGATCCATTTAGCATATGTTCATAGACAAGCAACCTATTATGTCCTTCACAGCAGAAACCAATCAATTTGACTAGATTGATATGTTGGATCAGTCCAAGTGAGCTCACCTCAGCCCTAAATTGCTTCTCTCCCTGGCGAGCACCATCAAGCCTTTTCACCGCTATCGGAGTCGATCCACTTAAAACTCCCTTATAAACAGAGCCAAAACCACCTCCTCCCAGCTTTTCAGAGAAGTTTTTTGTAGCATGAACTAAATCGGTGTATCTGAAGGCAATAATCCCACCACAACCTTGGTTATCGTATAATGGAGAACAACACCACTTGAATTTGTTCCTCTGAACCACTAAGAACATCACGAGCATTATTAACACAAAGCTAATAATGCTTGCAGCAATAACAACTCCAACACTTAGTTTTCTTTTGTTTTTGCTCAGACTTGGAAAATCATTGGCCGCAAGGCGAAGGTAAAGAACATCTTCAGCAAAAACTTCAATGCCATCATTCAGATTTACACTAAGCAATTCCCCATGCCAGACAGAGCACATGTTATTGTTATAGGAATAAGCAGTGCAGGAGCAGGAACCTCGACAAGCTTCTTCACATTTGCTCTGAGTGGTAATATTTTGTATGCTTTTTGGATTGTAGGGCAATGTAACATGAGCAATAGGGTGGAACATGTCTGTTGAACTTGTCTTGTTGCTAGGGCAATGTAATGGTGTATTTCTGATGCATCCTCCTGTCCGATCATCAAGGTACCAATCCGTTGGTGACTTCTGAGAGAAGCTCTCCATACAATCACAGAATGGACGTGCAGTACCGCGTGCAGTGCCATTGCAGACCGTGAAAGGTCCGCAGGTTGCCGTCGGAGTGCAGGGATCAATAGGTTTGGATTGTACTGTTTGCCACGACTGTTCGGCTTCCGACCATATATTCAGCTTGATCTGGCCAGAGATGTCTAGTGATAATGTGGAAGCTGATTCATCAGGTGAAGTGTACATGTAGTACTCCTCTTCGTTGTTATCAACGTATGTTACGTTAATCAAACCTTTGGTCCGCGAATCCGAATTTAGAACCATCATAATTACTGGCAAAAGTTTGGACATTTGTGATGTTCCATATTCCCAATTCCAGTACACTACTGAGGGATTTCGGCGTTTCATGATAATCCCACTGGTGGCTAGTTCAAGGGTGTATGAGCCAAGACCTGGATCAATCAGGCTCTTCTTTGAGATGCCCAGTCTAGTCAAACCGGTGAGCTTGTTCCGGCCTCCCTTGGCACCAGGAAGCAGAACATCTGTTGGGTGGTCGAAACTCTGCCACAACGGCAGACTAGATGATGGGCCTTCTGTGAGTACAAGGTTTCCGCTGTTCAAGAGAACGGTGGTACTACTGGTGTTTATGTTGGTTTGTCTTCTATTGCTGATGTGAGTGGACCAGAGTACAGACTCGGTACCGGCATGGTTCACGATGGCAAGATTGCCATCGCTAGAGATTTTGAGCTGTGTTAGGTGGAGCTCAGGGCCGGATATTGGCTTCTCTCTATTAGCAACCCACACTGTAGTGAAAACCGGAATCTTATTGAACCATATGCCAAGGTACCAGTTGGGGGAGGTGGTGGTGTCGGACTTACTGATGGTGGTGCGTGCTGCAGGCTGGAAGAAGCCGAGCGCGAACTTGCCGTTGCTTGAGACGAGCTTGTCGCCAACGGCAAGCGTCTGGGCAGCCGTGAGAGTATCATGTGAAGTTGTAGAGGAACATGGAGGAGCGTGCAAGGAGACGAGGAGAAGTAGGAGTAATGTGTAGAGGGCAGGCATGGATAAGAGTGTCCAAGGACTTGACAAGTGAGGAGATGAGCATGAGTAATGTGTTACGCTGGAGGGATGTTGTGCTGTTCGGAGAAGGCAGAACAAGTGTTTTTATAGAATAAAAATGGCGGAGCGTATCATAAACGTTCATATGATTGAAGGAGAAGAAGGGCCCACTTGGAGAAGAATGGCTACATGTTTATCAAAAAGAGACGAATGGCTACATAGTATATACCCACATGGGCAGCCACTTGGACTAGTTATACGTGTACTCCCACGTCCTATACGTGTCAACAAAAAAGCGGTCAAGAATGTCCAGCTGAAGGAGGACGTACGGTCCACTTGGAGTCAAGTAGATTAGCATGTTCAGCTGAGTGAGGGAAGCTTCCATGGCCCTTTCCCTTGCTCCAGCCAACTCACGAGTCATCCACGAACCTGCTGCTGGAACGCTTCGGTATAACCCCAATCCCCCCCCCCCCCCCCACCCCCTCCCCAGTACTCCGGAAAAAACATTGCGCTCGCCCAGCCATCACCCCCAGGCAAAACCCTATTGCCCATTGTCATTCCTGCTACCGCCTTCATCAGAGACTGGCGGGGAATTTTGTTTCGCCGGCATCACCGCCCTTACGCCCTGACCGCCGCCAACCCCGAATCTTCACGCCGTCACAAGCGCCGTCGTCGTCGTCGCCCCGATGCCGTCATCACTACCCTCACGTCCTGGTCGCCCTCACACCTTTGTCACCGGCCAACTGTCCTCTCCGACGGCGGCTACGAGGTAGGCGAGCCTTGGTCACCATGAACGTTCTGTAGGAATTTTGTTTGCATTTTTTTTGAACTTTACATTATATCATCATTGAAATGAGCTGAAAACAATTAGGTATTATAGTTTAGTGCATCAATTCGTGTGACCTACTGTTAAGCAATTGATTGAGAAACTGATTATATTTGCGATGATGTTATGTGCTGTTCGGATTGATCTAAAACTTTATTTAAACGTGTATAGATGGAGCAAGAGGCCGGTTATGATGGCGACGATGGAGGTAGCGAGGATGGATCATTGTCATTAAATGTAGACCAACATGTCGAGGAGAACTATATGAGTTTGGATGAATCTTACAGTGGCAACGTAAGTGTCGTGAACGTTGACAAAAACATGAAATGAAAACAACCTCATTGACACTTACATGTATTTCTTTGATTTTGTACAGGTAGATGGGGATGATGGCAATGAGGATATGGATATAGATGATTCATACACTAGTAGAAAAGGGGGCAATGGTCCTGGCCGGTCCAGCCCATTAGTCCTGGTTCAATCCAGAACCGGGACCAATGGGGGCATTGGACCCGGTTCTTGAGCCTCGGGGGCCGGCCGGGCCACGTTGGCCATTGGTCCCGGTTCGTCTGGACCTTTTGGTCCCGGTTGGTGGGTCGAACCGGGACCAATGGGCCTCGCTCCTGGCCCACCACCATTGGTCCCGGTTGGTGGCACGAACCGGGACCAAAGGTGGTGCCTATATATACCCCCTGCTCACGAGCAGAGCACTCCCAGTGCTCTGTTTTTTGTGGCCGGCGAGGGGAGAGCTTTATGGTGCTCTAGCTCACCTCCTATGCACACGAGGTGTTCGATGGAATGCCCGAGCCACACTACTTAAGCTTTCTCCCCTCCACACGATGTACAGGTAGATGAGGATGATGGCAATGAGGATATGGATATAGATGATTCATATGCTGAAAGCGCTGGCCAAGTAAGTTTAAAATTAAGCAGGGCAGGGAATGACATAACAACCGCATTAACACTCACATGTCTTATTTCAAATGTGGGCAGATGGATGTGGATGGGTACTATGAGCGGAATATAGTCAATGATGACAATGACCAAAGCAATGTCGATGCATCTTATGATGAGAGCTCGAGCAAATTAAGTTTTGAAAAGAGGTTATATATGAGAGTTGCCATATAACAACTGGCTGACATGCATGGTTCTATGCCTTTTTCCAGGGACGCATTGGTGGCCCTAGCGGGAACGATGAGCATGCCGATGGTGATGAATGTAATTTTGTCATTGGCTACGATGAATATCAGCAAGACTCACTGGACATGCATTGGAAGGTGATGGCCACGACGTTCAGGTCAGAAGAGGATGCATACAATTTCTATAACCAGTACGCGAAGGAACGTGGGTTCAACATTAGGAGGGACTTGCTGAAACGGGGGATGGGTGCTGAGGAAACTATGCTCTTGAGGAGGTATCTGTATTTGAGGGCTGGAAAATGATAGGCCAAGTTTTTTTCCATGGAAGGGTGGACTCGCAGGCTCAGACCGGAGAGTCGATGCTTGTGCGAACCCCACTTAACAGTGAAGCTTGATAAAGAGCGTGCAATTTGGTACGTCAGCAATTTCAGCGGTGATCATAGTCACGTTCTTGCTAGACCGGACGAAGTTACATTTCTCTGGTCTCATAATCAGATCAAGGAATACAGAAGGCTTGAGATCTTAACTATGGCAGGAGCTAGGAGCTGGGATCGGAAAACACATTATTTTTGACAACTTTGTCAGCAGGTACGGGTCGTATGCTAAGACTGATTTCGGGAGGGAAAGCTTTATAATATGTGCTACAGAGAGAAGATGAAACTACTTGCAAAGGGTGATGCTAACACTGCCATTGGGATCATGATGACCAGAAAGGACAGGGATCCAGATTTTTTTTTCTTATAGCACATTGTTGACTCTAAAGGCAGGCTCAAAAACCTGCTTTGGTGTGATTCCCAATCACGTCGGGATTATCTTGACTTTGGTGACGTAACCATATTTAACAACACATATAAGGGGGTGTTTGTTTACAGGGACTTATTGGTGTAGGGACTTAAAAAGTCTCTTTTAGTCCCATCTAAACCAAACAGGAGGGACTTATAGGGACTTAAAATGGACATTTGGGACTTATGAAAGAAGACCCCGAGGGAGAGTCTTTTTAGGACTTTTAGTTGTAACATGGTCTTTTAGTCCATGTTTAGTCCGAGGAACCAAACAAGTAGGGATTTTTTAGGGACTAGCGACTTTTTAGTTGGGACTAAAAAAAGTTCTAGGACCTATGAACCAAAGAGGGCCTAAGATAAATAGGTATGGAATACCATTCATACCTTTCGTCGGTCTGAACAATCATTGTTGCACCACAGTGTTCGGTCGTGCTATTGTGTTCGACGAGACCGAAGGTACGCATGTTTGGCTGAATGAAATATATGGTTTTGATCAACCCTAGCATTTTTTCCTCTGAATGTACAGATTAAAGTAAAAAATATATACAAATAACATCAATATTTTTTCCTGAATAAAACACTCATCGCAAACATTTCAGATTGAACATCCATATGCAAAGCGAGAGCTAGATTCCTTCGCTGCTAAGCCAAGGGAAAATGTGGCACGCTAATTTTGTGCATCTCTTCATCACAAACGATTTGGCACGCATGTGGCCTTATCATTTGTTGTTATTGAGCGCTTGTCTAAATAGAAGATGTTAGTAGATGACTTGTTGATGCTAACCTCGTTGAAGCCTGCATTGTCTTGGAGGGCACAATACCTCAAATTGTCCAATACATGGTATCCTCGGTACATGGCCTCTAAGAGCATCTTGAGGTGCATCATCATCCCGGAGTAGATTGTGTATCACGTGTCCGCCTCCTCAACGATGGTTCCAGCTCTCATCCGGAGATGCTGGAGTAAATTGCAGGAAACCACCATTTTGAAGGCTGGGTTAGCAGAAAACACTATGTTAAATTTTTTGGTACAAAACACCACGTCTTGTGTAATCTTTTTGTAAATAACATTGATAGGCGGATCTGGCTCATTTAAGTGTGTTTATGACAGATGAGTCCCACTTTTCATTGACATGGCATAATGTTTTATCGAAGACAGCGCTAGATGGGTAAAAAAGCAAAAACATCCCCAACACTTTTCCCCTATGCCGCCCAGGCCCTTCCCCAGTCCAGCCAACACAGTCAGCCGCCGTCGCGCTCCTGCCTCTGCTAGCCCGCGCCCACCGCCATGCCAGCCACGCCACCGCCGCCATGCTCCGCCCGCACCGGCCGCTCTGCCAACCGCGCCACCACCTCCCTACTCCACCCGCGCCATCGCCGCATTGCTTCCCCTGTGCCGCCCAGGCCCTTCCCCTTCCCCCGTCTCCCTGGATCAATCTCGAGCTTGGGAGGTCGACGACCGTTGCAGGAATACGGGGGGGGGGGGGGGTGCAGGAGCTCCGCCGCAGCTCCTTACTCCAGTGCGCACCCCACCTTCCTCCCTACTCGCGCCCGTGCGTGGTGGCCGTTGTGCTCGCGCCTGTGCACCTCATGTTGCTCTAGTGCGCGCGCACCTCCCTGCTCGCGCCTGTGTGTGGCAGCCGCCAGCGGTGCTCGCGCCCGTGCACATGTGCGGCACAAGCTGATCGGGAGGGAGGTTCAAGGGTGAGGTAGGCGGCTGCAGGCCCTCGCCGGCCGGGGAAAGAGAGAGGAGGGAGGAAGGAGATGGGAGGAAGGGGGCAATGTGGAGCTGATTTTTTTCTTTTTGATTCGGGGTGTCTGTGTAAAATCTATTGACTAGTTTGTTAATTTAGATTAAAATTCATCTGGCACAAAATGTTACGGCACGTAGGTAAAAAGGGGCCCATCTGCCATAATCTCACTTAACAGAGCCAGATCTGCAAATCAGTGGTTTTTGCAAAATGATTAAACAAGGCGTGATGTTTTCTGCAAAAGAATTATAACGTAGTATTTTCTACAAACCTAGCATTTAAAGTGGTAGTTTTCTATAATTTACTCGGAGGTGTTGCAACCTCTGCACCACCTTCTCGTCTGATCGGGCACGGTTCAAGGAGTTGTACTTGTTCTTCAGGAAGGAGATGAAATGGTTCACAAGTTCACCTGCAACTGCAGATATGGCAGTCGTAGGCTACTGGTTGGTCTCTGGACAAATTTAACTTGGCTGGCTCTGCCAGGTCTTGTAGAGATTCTTGGCAAAATAGAAAAGTCTCCGTGGATGACTGACTTAACTACAGATGGGGGATACATGGATGCTTGTCTAAATGTCCAAACATGTGACCAGGA
The DNA here is from genome assembly GCF_018294505.1 of Triticum aestivum. Lineage (NCBI taxonomy): Eukaryota > Viridiplantae > Streptophyta > Magnoliopsida > Poales > Poaceae > Triticum > Triticum aestivum. Next base: position 12,896,515 of record NC_057798.1, read on the forward strand.
AAACATTTTCTTAACCAGTATTTCTAATATTCACACTAGGTTCAAATTGATTATTGTCAAAGAGCGAAATGTATATTTTATTTCTTCGCATTTGTTTTCCATTGGATTCCTTTTACATTTTACATACGAGGCAACGTGATCCCTCATGTGCAGCCTGCTATTGCAACGTTTCACCATGGAAATTGTTCGGGTTTTCCTAGATGAACTTCAGTGGAGAAGCAGCGCTACAGCTTGTTGACACTGAAATGGTACGCGCCCTTTTATCTCTGTCAATGATGAGAATCACAACACTATACATTGGTTTCAGAGCACATGTAATTAGTTTGTCGGAATACTATCAATCTCTCTGTGCCTTATTTGTGTTAGTTCAGTTTTAATTGAGAATTGCTATACCCTGTGCATTCTTTAGAGTTCAGGCTTGATGCGTGTCCCTCGCTGAGCTCCCCTATGGGATCAACGATTCATTTGAGCATCTCAGCCACCGAGCATGAGGGCCGTCGAAAAATGATGAGGGTAGGCCTATCGCTCTCCATATCCGCCTACGCCAGAGCAGGTAGCTCTGTTAGAATGTATATATATACGTAGCCTCTGTATATCTGTATTGTAACATTGTATTGTATTCCTTGGATACCTTTATATAATGAGATAGCCACACCCCGGGTTAGGGGTGTCGAGCAGTTTTCAAATCATATGTCTTACATGGTATCAAATTAGGTTATGACGTCTTCCGCTGCCGCCGCCACCGCCGCCGTCGCGCCGACCTCGGTTCCTCCCGCCGCCGCCGCGGTGCCGGCCCTCGCCACTGCCTCACAGCCCCTCGCGATGGCCTACGGTGCCTTGTCGTCGCCTCGCTCCCCGATCGGATTGGGAGACTGCGGCGCCACCCCGACTGGTGCTCCCTCTGGTGCTACTCCTTCTGCGGGCAGCTTCCCATGATCCATGGTGGGCCGCCGCTGCCGTTGTCTTGGCCAGCGCCGCCCCAACCCTATGGCGCGCCGCCCCTACAGCAGCCCTATGGCGCCCCGCCACCTCATCACTACTACGGCGCGCCGCCGCCGCTGCCCTACTCGGCGCCCGCACCGCCTCAACCCTACCCGGCGTCCTCCCCGCACCCGCATGGAGCTGCGGCTGCCTCGCCGCACGTGGCTTCGACCGTGGCAAACCACGGTGCCCCCGCGGCACCCTACCACGATGCCCCCGCGGCACCCTACGGCGCCCCCGCGACACACTATGGTGCCCCAGGGGCGGTTTCCCCCGGATCCTACCCGCCCTACTCGGTGTATCCCGTAATCCTGGGGCGGCCTCGTCGATGGGCATGTATGCATCGCCGCATGCCCATGTTAATTCGGCCACGGTGCCTGCGCCGTTCTACTTCTCGCATCTGCTACCGGTGAAGCTTGCGCCGGACAACTACCTGTCCTGGCGTGCCCAGGTGTTCCCTCTTCTACGGAGTCGCTATCTGGAGGGCTACGTTGACGGATCCATCCCGTGTCCGCCCCCTCACCACCTGGCGTTCCACACCTGGGTGGCTTAGGATCAGGCCATCCTCTCCGCCATCCAGTCCTCGCTCACCCCGAGCGTCTCATCACTGGTCATCTTCGCCGCTACGTCCCGGGAGGCGTGGGCGGCGCTTCACACCAGTTTTGCCTCTCAGTCCCAGGCGCGTGCTCACTCTATACACACCGAGCTGGGTGAGACGAAGCTTGGTGACCTCAGCATCACCGACTACTTCAACAAGATGCGGGGTCTTGCCGATACGTTGGCCTCAGTTGGTCAGTCGCTGCAGGATGAGGAGTTCACCACCTTCGTGCTTAATGGGCTTGATGATGATTATGACAATCTCATTGAGAATGTTCATGGCCGCGATGACCCGCTTCCACATCGTGAGCTCTATGCACGTCTGCTTGGCCGTGAGCAGCGCATTAAGGCGCGCCGGGTCTCCCCCAGTTTCGCCTCCGCCAATGCCGCAACTCGTGGCAAGCCCCAGCAGTCATCATCTTCAGGAGGCAGACCGGCGCCGCCTTCACAACCGGCCTCGCGGGGCAGTGCTCCGACCATCACGGGTGGTAACCGGCCGGTGGCGTGTTGTTCTTCTTGTGGTGCCCAACAGGCCTGCCAGTTGTGTGGCCTTGAGCGCCACATTGCCTCTTGCTGCCATCGTCGCTACAAGCAAGATTTTCTGGGCCTCGGCAACAATGGCAAAGGGAACGACAAGCAGGTCGCCACCGCCGTGACGAGTCATGATCATGACCGTACTCCGTCTTACTCCGTTGATCCTGCATGGTACATGGACACTGGAGCTACCAACCACCTCACCGGTGAGATGGGTAAGCTCTCTACTCAGGAGCCATATCATGGTCATGATCAGGTGCACACCGCCAGTGGAGCAGGTATGCGCATCTCCCATGTTGGTCAGGCCTCTCTCCTTGCTCACAATTTTCACACATTGCATCTATCTAATGTCCTTCGTGTTTCTTATGCTACGCGTAGTTTGTTGTCCATTCCTCAACTTATTCGTGATAATAATGTCCTTACTGAGTTTCACCCTTTTCGTTTCTTTATCAAGGATCGGGACACGAGGGCCGTTCTACTTAGCGGTCGTCTTCGCCATGGACTGTATGCACTTGATGCGCCGCGCCCACCTTCCATGCCGTCCTCTCCTTAGGTGTTCAGTGGTGTTCGTGTGTCGCCTACACACTGGCATGCGTGCCTTGGTCACCCGGCGGCTCCCATAGTTCGACATGTTTTGCATCGTCATGATCTACCAGTTGTGTCGAATAAAACTGCTGAAACTATTTGTGATGCCTGTCAGCAGGGCAAGAGTCATCAACTTGCTTTTTCAGAGTCTAGTCGTGTTGTGAAACATCCTCTTGAGCTTGTGTTTTCTGATGTATGGGGTCATGCCCAGACATCTCTTAGCGGTCACAATTATTATGTCAGTTTGATTGATGCTTACAGCCGTTTTACTTGGTTATATCTTATTAAGCATAAGTCTGATGTGTTCGATGTCTTCATTCAGTTTCAAGCACATGTTGAGCGTCTTCTTAAGCAGAAAATCATCCATGTCCAATCCGACTGGGGGGGGGGGGTGAATACCACAACCTCAACTCGTTTTTTTAACAAACTTGGGATTTCACACCACGTGTCATGTCCTCATACACATCAGCAGAATGGTACTGCCGAGCGTAAGCATCGTCACCTTGTTGAAGCTGGCCTAACCTTGCTAGCTCATGCCTCCATCCCGTTTTGGTTCTGGAGTGATGCTTTCTCTACAGCTTGTTTTCTCATAAATAGGCTTCCCTCGAGACTTCTGAAAATGCAAACCCCTCTTGAACTTCTGCTTAATGAGAATCCAGACTACACATTCTTCAAAGTGTTCGGGTGTGCATGTTGGCCTCACTTACGTCCATACAACAAGCGCAAGCTAGAGTTTCGGTCTAAGAAGTGCGTTTTTCTCGGGTATAGTTCTCTTCGCAAAGGGTACAAGTGCTTGCATGTTCCTACCAACCGCGTCTACATCTCTCGTGACGTTGTGTTTGATGAAAATGTTTTCCCTTTTCGTGCACTTCCGACTAACTTTACCACTTCTACACCACCGGTGCCTGTGTCCACACCTACGCCTGATCAATTTGTGGATGTTGCATATGCCCCTGCATTGCTTCCTAATCATGCTGCAGGTATTGGACGTGGTGCCCGGCTCGAGCTACTTGATGAACAGGTCACTGATGAGCGTCCTGATCGGGACATGCATGCGCCATGCATGACGGGCGGCACCCACCAACCCATCCCCGTCTCGCCTGTGGAGGCTTCCTTGACTGCCTCGCGGGCGCCGGGCCAGCCTGGCTCCACGCTTGCCCTGTCCGGCCTCACGCTGGCCCCGCGGGCGCTGGGCTAGCCAGCGCCAGCCTCACCTAGCTTGCTGGCCTCGTCAGCACCAGCGGCCTCGCCAGCGCCAGCTTCGCCCGGCTCGCAGGCCTCACCAGCGCCTGCCTTGCGTGGCTCGCCCGAGCCACTGGCGGGTCTCTCGCCCGGGCTGGCTGCTGCTGCCACTGGCCCGGAGGCCCCGTCACCTGCTCCGGCCGGGTCTGCCTTGGCGCTAGGGTCGCCAACCAGACCTGCTCGGTCACCGGTGAGCCCGACTCACCTGACTCGGTGCCGGCCTCGTCAACATCCTCTGCTACACCGACTTTGCCAGTAGAACCTGCTGTCACTCTTCGTCCTCGCACACGGAGCCAGTCCGGTGTCTTCTGTCCGAACGAGCGTACGGATGGGACGGTTGCGTGGCTTGATGCGTGCAAGGCTCACACTGCTGTCGATCCCACTGCAGAGCCTCATCACTTTCAGGCTGCACTGAGTATTCCTCATTGGCGTGATGCAATGGAACAAGAGTTTCAGGCCCTCCAAAAGAATGATACTTGGCGTCTTGTTCCTCCAGTGTGTGGCGTCAACGTCATTGATTCCAAGTGGGTTTTCAAAGTCAAGAGACATGCTGATGGCTCCATTGAACGCTACAAGGCACGGTTAGTTGCCAAGGGCTTCAAACAGAGGTATGGTCTTGATTATGAAGACACTTTCACTCCAGTCATCAAGCCTACTACCATTCGATTACTACTGTCTCTTGCGGTTACTGGCGGATGGTTCCTTCGTCAGCTTGATCTGCAGAACGCTTTTCTACATGGCATTCTGGAGGAGGAGGTTTATATGCGTCAGCCACCTGGTTTTGTTGATCCGACACGACCTCATCATCTCTGTCGTCTGGTTAAGGCACTGTATGGACTCAAACAGGCTCCTTGTGCATGGCATGCTCACCTTGGATCTGTTCTTCGGGCTCTTGGGTTTACTCCATCCACTGCTGATACGTCACTGTTTCTCCTCCAGCGCCCTGAGGTTACGATGTATCTCTTGGTTTATGTTGATGATATCATCCTCATCAGTTCCTCTGCTGCTGCTGCTGATCGCCTTGTGATTGCTCTCTGTGATGATTTTGCTGTCAAGGATTTGGGTGCTCTTCATTTTTTTCCTTGGTCTTGAGGTTTCACGGTCCTCTGCTGGTTTGACTCTCACTCAGAAAAAGTACTCCTTGGACTTGTTGCATCGTACTGGAATGCTCAAATGCAAACATGTTAACACTCCGATGTCTGCCACTGATCGGTTGTCTGCTCTTGATGGTGACTCTCTCTTGTCTGATGATGCTACTGAGTATCGCAGTCTCGTTGGTGGTCTGCAATACCTTACTATTACCAGGCCTGATATCTCCTATGCATTCAACCGTGTCTGTCAGTTTCTGCATGCACCCAGGACGTCTCACTGGTCAGCTGTGAAACGTATTTTGCTCTATGTCAGTCTTACTGCCTCCTATGGTTTGCTTCTTCAGTCTGCACCATCGTATGAGCTCTCGACTTTCTCTGATGCAGATTGGGCTGGTAGTCCGGATGACAGGCGATCCACGGGGGGTTATGCGGTATTTCTGGGTCCTAACTTGATCGCCTGGAATGCTCGCAAGCAAGCAACAGTGTCTCACACTAGTACTGAGGCTGAGTACAAAGTTGTTGCTGATGCGACTACTGAGATCATATGGGTATAGTCTCTGTTGAGAGAGCTGTGTATTCCTCAAGCTCATCCTCCAGTCCCGTGGTGTGACAATATTGGTGCTACATATCTTTCTTCTAACCCGGTGTTTCATGCTAGGACAAAACACATTGAGGTGGATTATCACTTTGTTCGGGACGTGTTGCACAGAAGCTACTCTGTATCAAGTTCATCTCGTCAAAGGATCAACTTGCTGACATCTTCACGAAGGCTCTTCCACAACCACAGTTTGTAGGCTGTAGGCGCAATCTTATCTTGCTTTGTACTTCAGGACATAGTTAAGATTGAGAGAGGGTGTTAGACTGTATATATGTAGCCTCGTTATATCTGTATTGTAACATTGTATTGTACCCCTTGGGTACCTCTATATAATGAGGTAGCCACACCCCGGGTTAGGGGTGTCGAGCAGTTCCCAAATCATATGTCTTACAAGCTCGTCTCCATCAGAAGCACACACAACTGTACAGTAATAATACAAATGAAAACAAGAGCAGCCATCAAACATAACCTTTTGTTACGTCCACACGTACTATATAGTCAAACCAACGTAAATGCAATGAAAAAATACTGTTTACATTGTGTATCGTAACTGTTTATTACATTTGCACGTATAGCCAAACCAACATGAAAGCAAACAAAGACCAACTAGATGCAAACTGCAATAGCAAGATAGTATTAACCATGAGATGTATAAGAAGGGTGCACGCCCCGTCCGATTGAGCTAGGAACCTTGAGAGCCAGCTATATGCATGCATGCATATATATAAGAAACAGCCTGTGTCGACCGATGTAACCATCCCAAAAGTCATGCATGCGGCTCACTGAAAGATCTAGCTTTCATCTGACATAAATGCCTGCTGGTCAGAGCTACTGGTGTCGATGTGTTGATGTCCTGAGGCTGAGGGTACCGAAGTGTTCACCCGGTAGTTAAGGTCAGGCAACGACTCATCACGTTCCAGGACCTCCATTGCTTTCCGAACGGTAGGCCTCTTGGCACCATCAGGAAGAGAACACCAGAGTCCGAGGACAGCCACGCTCTTCATTTGCCTCCTGTCCAAATCGTCGCCGCCATGAAGCCTTCCATCTGTAGCCTCCATGACCTTGCCTCTAATGTACAACTCCCAGACTCGCTCCCTGGACTTCCCTGTGCATACAATGTCTAGCAGAACGATTCCAAAGCTGTAGACATCGGATTTAGGGTAGAACTTGACTTTCCCATCTTTCCTACATTCTGGATCAATATACCCTTCCGTCCCTATCGCGGTTGTCATCAAAGTCATGTTATCCTGGTTGCCGATCCTCGACAACCCGAAGTCAGCAAGCTTGGCATTGAATTTGTTGTCTAGGAGTATGTTGCCTGGTTTGATATCTCTGTGCAGAATGTAAGGTTCGCACTCGTGGTGGAGGTAAACAAGGGCCGAGCCTATGTCTTTCACAATTTGGTACCTAAAAAATAGGCAGACCAACAAATTATTGAATGAGTGGAATGTTAATAACGGTATGTTCCGTAATTTTGTCTACAATATATTTATTTGATTCGCCGCCACATCAGTTTTTTTTATAAGAAAATATAGCCAAAATGTGTATCTTCAGAAAAACATGGTTAACATTTCATAGAAATATTTCCGTCATTTGTATAAAAAAATAGGTATAAGTTTGGATGCCTGACCATGAAAGACCAAAAAGTCTAGTGTCTTTGTCCCTACATGCCTACCAGTATGGTTTGGTACTAATTTTTAGCCTCTATTAACCTGCATCCAAAACTTAGGAAGGAGACATGGACCGTCATTGCATTGGTTGCTTGGATGTTGTGCAAGCACAGGAACGATGTAGTGTTCAATGGAGCGGCAACTTCCACAAGTGATCTCCTCAAGAAGATTGATCTAGAAGGGCAAGACTGGAGGGCGGCAGGGCTGCTATGAGAGGTTGGATCGCTCCCGATTAGAGTAGACCAGTGGGCTAGTACTGAGTCATCAGCATGCCGAACATTGGCTTTCATAGAAGTGGCTAAGTTGTAAAACTGTCTGCCTTTCTAGGCATTTTCTATCTATGATCTTGATACGTCAATCTCTGATGTATCTTGAAAAAAAATTAGCTTCCACTATTCCACATTTTCTCACCCCCGCCACCACCCCCTCAACATTTATATTTGCACCCAATATACTTTTAGGATTTCCCCTAGTATTCCAACATCCAGCCAAATGTTATTGAACTTATTCTTGTCACTGCATTATCATTTATATAACATACAAATGATACAAAAAGATGACGGTGATAAGATTGGCAAGAATTCTACGTTCATTGTTTGGTTGTTTGGTGAAAACATTGGCGAGAATTGTACTTTCATTATTTCATTGTTTGCGAACACATCTATGTGCTAAAGATCAACATTCTAGAAACACAACAGGACTGGAAATACGGGTTTTCTGAATATCTCTCTTCCGGAGAAGTAAGTTTGTTCGAGATCAAAAGAGTGCACATTATTACCTAGAAAGACAACATGTCTGGACATTAGCAACAGCCTGGAAAAGAGATATTCGGACGATTCCATCGGGCCATGCTATGCGCTACTACAGTACCATCACGTGCTACCTCCGTCTTAAAATATAAGGTGCGCTACTCTTTGTTTAACTTGAACTTCTCTAAATTTGATCAAGTTTATAGAGATAACTATTAATATCTACAATATCAAATCAATATCATTAGCTTCATCAAGAAATTATTATCATAGTTTATTTATTTGGTATAGTACTTTGCTATAAACTTGGTCAAAAATAAAATAATTTGACTTTTGAAAAAAATACACCTTATATTTCAAAACCGAGTGAGTACATATGTAACATCTTTTCTTTACGTTAATGTGTCATACTTCTCAGGATAACAGTTGCTCGCATTATTATTATTGTATGTAACTTCTATACATTTATTTGATCTTTTTTTAGGGGAAACACATTTATTTAATCTTAACCATATTATCTAAATCGACAGATTATATATTTTAAGTTTATGTGGTGTGGTTTCTCAGTCTCTTGTTTTAATAATAACTAGCACATATGCCCGTGCATTGCAACGGGAGATAAAATAGTATGCATTTAAAGTTAGAGAGAATTATATGTGCAAGCAAAATCCTGTGTGCACACGAAAAACGAATATTTAGCTTCTTGGTTTCGCCGTGTGTGAAGGATTCAGTCAGCTATTTTTCCATTAATTGATCGAGGGCATCTAAGAGTTTTGTTACGTCACCGTATGCCAGAGAAGTCCCATGAGTTATTCAATCTCCTCTTCCCTTCAATCCTTTCAATCAGGGGATTTTATGGTCTGAAGTTTCTGAATATTCTTGAAAACATGACATTTTTTTAAATCTTGAACTGTTATTAAAAAATTATGTACACTTTCGAAAAATGCGAACAAATATGAAAGGGGACATCTTTTAAAATTTACAAATATTTTCTGAAAACATCAAATTTTTTTATAAAAATATGAACATTTGAATTTGTGACCATTTTTTTAAAACAGGAACATGTGTTGAAAATTCATAAGATTTTTAGAAAATCTGTATCTTTTATACACTAACAATATTTTAAATTTTTAACATTTTACTAAAACATAAATGTTTTTCAAATTTGGAGCATCTTTTGAAATGCCTTTTTTTCTTTTTAGAAATCTTGAACAATTTTTAAAAACAATATTTAGAAAAAATGGCAATTTTTGCAAGTTCCGAATATTTTTCTAAATAGCAACATAATTTTTGAATTCTAAACATTTTTTGAGAATTTCTACTTCACAAAATAAATTCTAAAACAAAAATAAACTTGGATGGGAAAAAAGAGATAGGGAAAGGAGAGTAAATACAGAAGTAAAATAAAGAAAAAAAAGAAAAATGGGCCAGCTCATTATTGGTTGTTCTATGTGAAACTCTGACTATTTGTCGCCCTGTGAGGAAAATAGAAATTTCCCACCTACATGGGCAGAAAAATAAATGGGCTGGCTTCGCTGAGCCATAGCGCGCGGCCCATGTATGAAAATTCTTTTTCTAGTAGACAAGCGCATAATAATTTAGTTCCACCTTGAGTAGAATAAAATAATTTTGGACCATGAACGGATGAATTTTTTTTCGAAACGCACTTTGCTTTATTAGTATAAAAAAAGTAAGTATAGAAAAGATCCTTGCGAAAATATATAATACCAAGACAAAAAAATGCATGATAGATGGTACCTTGTTGGCCATGCTATTACTTGCTCACTCTCGCTTAGGTGGTAGTACAGATTACCGTTCGGCACGAGTTCATAGACCAGGAAGAGCTCGGCATCCTTCTTCTCCCTGCAGCACCAACACATGAAATCGAGCAAGTTCCGATTGTTTTCCCTGCAGCACCAACCTTTCAGTTTCACGAGATTCTTGTGCTTGGCTTCACTAATGGTGTTCATCTCGGCCAAGAAGTCTCCTCCCTTTGTCCCATTCTTGATCTTCTTTACAGCCACCTCGATGTCATCTGCGGATTCCTTCGAGCTCGAGTTTGAAGACGCACAAGATTCCGTGGAGGACGGACCATCGGATTCTCTCGAGGGCGCACCTGATGATGGTACCTTGAAGAAGGTGCCCCTGTAGACTACTCCAAAGGCACCTTGCCCAATAACCCGCTCCTCAGAGAAGTCATCCGTTGCAGCAGCCAGAACACGGTACTCGAGCTGTCTGGCTCCTCCACTTGGAGCCAGAAAGTTTTGACTTGTGCTCCTTGTCCACTTGAAATACGAGATGATGCACCACAACACAAGCAACGCCATAGCTCCTCCAATCAACCATCCAACAACCGCTGCCTTCTTGTCATGATCTGCATGCATGCACCAAAATGACACTGGTGATTATAAAACTAATTAATTCATCGTGTCCATGCCATTATCTCAAGAAATAAAGGTACTCATCCATATTACATGTCGCTCAAACAGATGTACCTAGATGTATTTTAATGCTACATACATCGGTTCGAGCGATAAATAATATTGATTGGAGGGAGTATTATGGTTGATAAATCAGAAAGGAGGGAGTAACACCTTTCCGGGGCGGAGCAAGCGTGGAGTTGAATGACCACGAGAGTAACTGATGCAGCTCCATGCCCGAGCCGGTGGCTGCAGAAAACCCTACGGCAACTTGATCCGGGAGCAAGGTGGTGACCGGATGGGGTAACTGCGTGCTAACCTGAACGGGACGATAGTTATCATTGTCATCAAACCGCAGGTCGGCGATCAGCATCCGGCTAGTGTTGTCAAAGGTGACGGTGGCGGTCATGGAACCGTTGAGGCTGAAGTTGGGCAATCTTGTTGTGTTCACCGAATCCATGACAGAGTTGATGTCGATGCCGATGTGGTCGAAGGTGGTGCTGGGGTCGTAGGAGTTGTTGTAGGTGTCGAACTCCACAGCGATGAACTGGTCTTTGCCGAAGGTGGTCCTCTTGCCGTCGACTTGGGACATGAGGCCGAGGTTGCCCCCACCAGAGGTCGCCGGCATGGTTGATGGGTAATAGGCGAGGAAGAAAGCCATGCCATCACCCTTGTAGTTCATGGTATTGTTGTCCAACATGATGACGAAGGTGAAGCGCGTTTGGAAGCTGGCTACCTCGCCGGTGAGGTTGTCGTAGAACGGCACTCGGTGCGCGTACGACACCCGTCCCACGCAATCTTTCGAGTCCTTCCCGAACGAGTTGCAGGTGAGGTCGACCAGGTTGCCGTGCACAGTTGCGTTGCCCTCGAACTTGAGGTCATCTTGGCGGTAGCTGGATGTGTTGGTGAAGTCGAAGCTGAACGAGAATGGCGGCGGAGCAACTGCGGCAGCAAGAGGACAGTGTAAGCAAGCGAGGAGGAGGAGGAGGAGCTGCGCGGTGCCCATAGCCATTTTACTAGCAAGAGGAAAAGAGAATGAAGATAAATAGTACTTCTAGCTCGACGCTACGCCAACTGACGCCATGTTCGGCCGATCAAGTGGGTCGCATCGCTCTTGCTAAGTCAAAGTCTTCGCTTCAAAAAGTTCGATCGAAAAAAAATGAGAAGGTCATCGCTTATGGGGGTCGTCGCCTCACACCCGGTCAGCTGGTCTGGTGCCCTCTCGCTGTCTCTCTCCCTCCGTAGTACTGATCTAAGGGCATTTCTAACCGATTTATCGGGTTGACTAATTTTTTAGTGGAGTATTTGTACGATCACTGAGTTTTGGCCGGACCTAGCTAATCTGTCCTTTAAATATAATTTTGTATACAACAACAACAACAACAAAGCCTTTATTCCCAAACAAGTTGGTGTAGGCTAGAGGTGAAACCCATAAGGTCTCGCAACCAACTCACGGCTCTGGCACATAGATAGCAAGCTTCCACGCACCCCTGTCCACGCACCTCTAAACTTTGTATACTAGTATAAATTGCAACTACATATTAGCACACATGTAGAAACAAAACATGAATTTGAATGTTCAACAAAATCACGAATATAGTTTACAAACCGAATTATTCAAATTCAAACACGCCGAATGGTTGAAATGTAGCAAATAGCATGTGATAGAATAGCTAGGGCTCGCTAAGACATTGCCAGTGATGCTCAACAAGATCTTGTTGGAGTTGAGCACGAACTTGATGGTTCTTGATCTTGCAATGCTCCTCAAGGAATGCCAAGATCATGTTCGTATCATGCTCTGGCTCAACCAGAGTCCTGTTTGTGACGTGCCGAAAGTTCTCAGGCATATCCCTCTCATCTTCAATGATTATTTTATGCAATATGATGCAACAAGTCATGATCCTTCATAGGACCTTGGAGTTGCAGTACTCGGCAAGGCCAGGAACAATTGTAAAGCGCTTCTGAAGCACACCGAAGGCTCTCTCAACATCTTTCCTAGCAGCTTCTTGACATTGGGCAAAGTGAATGTTTTTGTGACCTTTTGTACTCGGTATTGTTTTGACCAGGTGGCCCATGGTGGATAGATTCCATCCGCCAGGTAGTAACCCATCATGTAGATGTGCCCGTTGACCGAGTAGTTGCAAGCAGGAGCATCGCCTATAATAAGCCTAGAAAACAGCGGTGTCTCGCCGACACATTTAAGTCAATGTGAGAGCCAAGCAAACCAAAGAATAAATGCCATATCCAAAGATCCTTCGATGCAACTACCTCAAGAATGATCGTTGAATCATTGTAGTGGCCTTTGTACTGACCCTTGTACCCTGGAGGACAATTCTTCCATGTCCACTGCATACAGTCAATTGATCAAAGCATTCCTTGCCATCCTCTTGCTTCACTCTTAGTCATCAGCCTCTGGGTGTCTTCCTCGGTTGCTCCTCTCAAGTACTCCAGGCCAAAGACAGTGATCACTGCTTTAGTGAACCTTCAAACAGCCTCCAAGATTGTGTCTTCACCAATTCGAACATAGTCATCGATTGTATCAACCGAACACACATATGCCAAGACTCGCACAGCCGCAATGCGCTTCATCAGAGGGCTTGCACTTATCTCTCCACATGCATTTCTCCAGAGCTTGAACTAGTCATCATATCTCTCAACGGCTTTTGCAGTAGTCAGAAAAAGACTTGTGTGCATCCAAAAGCGCCGGCGAAAGTACTTCTCCGGATGGTTGGCTTTGTGTCAAAAGTAGTCTCTCATGATCTTGGCATGACCCTCCCCTCTATCAAGGTTGATGTGTATGCAGCCACACTGTGATCCTCTCCTCGGCCGCCGAACATCATCATTGAAAATCATGCCTAAAACGGTCTCAAAGTCATCGTCTTCTTCTTCCTCTTCGGATGACGACGAGTCCTCCAAGGCCATCTCCCTCAACCTTTTCATCTACATTTCAAATGGCCAGGTTCAACCCAAACGGCTCTGTTCACGAAGAAATGACCAAAAAAATCACCTAGGCAATTCGTCAAACACTTGCGGTGCGGTGGTGGTGCGCCGGTCGGCCGGTGTCATTCAGAGAAAACAGGCCGGCGGCGATGAGAGAAAATGACCTGCAGCGGTGTGCAAGCAAGGTGAGATGCGGCGCCCGACGAAGAAGCAACGAAGCAATCCAGCGAATCAACAATAGCGACAGCGGCGGCTTATCACCTTGATTCCGGTGACGGTGACGGTGGCCGAACAGGCTCGACGTCGGGCAGAAATGCGGCGGGGGGGGGGGGGGGGGGGCAAGGGAGGCAACGAGGTAGCGATGGACCGGCGAGCGGTCACCGGAGTCACGAGATGTAAAATTGAAAACTTCTTGATGCAAATTTACAGGACGAGATAAAACTGATGTAAAAATTGCGCCCGCCCGCCAAACGACCAACCGCCAGTTCATTCCTCTTCGGCCTCGTGACCCGCCCCGACGCCGCCCCGCCGTAGATCCACCCCCGCCGCCAATTCCACCGCGCCTGGGCCGCCGCATGCTGCCGCGCCGCCCCATCACGTCCGCCTCCACCCCGCCCCGACCCCGTCCTCCTCCTCTCTGGCCGCCTCAGCCTCCGGTCCGTCCTCTGCCCAGCCCCGCTCCGGCCGCCTCCGCCTCCGGTCCGTCCGCCGCCCCGCTCCATCCGCCTCCGCCCCGCGCCGCACGCCGCCGCCGCCCGCTCCCTGGTGGCACCGAAGAAAACGCCGAAGGGCAAGTCCGTTTTCTTCGGCGTGAGGGAGAAGCCCTACGAAAAGTTCGGAGTGGAGTTCTCCGACGCCAAGCGGTGTTGGTGTCTCGGCACGCACCGCGGATGAGGCCTCACGTGACTACGATGTGGCGGTGTGGCGTGCCGGATGGCCGAAGTCAGACCTCAACATCTTGGAAGTCGAGACCCAGACGGTGGCGGAGTGGCTCATGCCGCAGGGCATCCGGATGGAGGAGATGCCGGTGAAGAAGGCGAAGAAGAGACCGGGGGTTTTCGTCGCTCCCGGCGAGAGTGACGAGGCGGCGATGGCTCGGTTTGCGCGAGAGCATCCACAGTACGTCCAGGCCGAGCTTGAGCACTACTGGAAGCGCGACGTCGAGACGAAAAAGAAGGGGGTGAAGAAGGAGGACGAGGCCGGCCCCTCGACTATGATCCATATCGAGTCGTCGGATGAGGACTGGGGTGACTCTGAGGAGGAGGACGAGGGGTGCGATGACCCGGCCAAGGACGAGTTTTGAGAGCAGTTCCGCAGCTCCGACGACGAGGAGTAGTTTCATCTGGTAGTTCGAATAGGTAGTAGTTTAATTTATGTATGAAACTATGTTGAATTTCATGTTTGAACTATGTTGAGATGAAGTAGTAGTTGGTCGTTTTAATCTTTGTTTTGGACCATCTGTTGGAGTTGCTCTTTTATTTACATCTCCATTTTGGATCATGTTGGAGTTGAGCCTTTTTCGGAGATGTTAAAAGCATTTTTTGGTACTCCAAATTTGGACCATCACCGGTTTGGAGCACCAAAATATACATCGTCTATTGAAGATGCTCGAACTGACAGTCCAATGCTTGATGATATTTTCTGCGGCCGCCTTGGACAGGAGCTGCACCGAGCCATCGTCACCGAGGATGGACGCCGGCGGCAGCGTCGGTCTAGGGGATACTGGCGATGTTCGCTATGGTGGGGAGAGGACACGGCGGGGCGAGGCCGTGGCGGGGCGGGGCGAGGTCGAAGCGGGGCAGGGCGAGGCCGTGACGGCTGGCGGGGAGAGGAAGCGGCGGAGGGACGCCGTGGTGGGGAGAACCAACTTGGTGAGCGGCTGCTGTGCGGTGAGGGGAAGTGACTGATGCACCTATGCGGTGAGAAGAGTGGCTGATTTTATTTTTTTGAACAGACAGGGGTGGTTATTTTTTTTCAGGAATCTCAGGGGTGGTTACTGTGCGGTGAGAAGACTGGCTTATTTCTTTTTTTTTCCTCTCAAACAGTCCTAAATATGCCCAGCATGTGATCTAGCCGTGTGCCGTGAGTCTACGTACATAGGGGACCGCATGTTTCGTTGCGCCAATCTTCTCTCGAGAATAAGCGCACTCTCTCTCTCTCTAGCTGGCTGTTGGTTACCACGGTGTCGAGTTGACGGCGGAGGAAGACTCGGCATGAAGGCCAACCAGATTTGGCCACCTTGTTTTCGGGCTTTGGGGTTGTTCGTGGAGGCGGTTGACTTATTTTTCCTTCGCTAGGATTGTCTTGGCTCCTTCAAAGAGATGCGGGAAATGTCTAGTACGCTTACATAGTATTTCCCATGCATGTTTAGAGAAATATAGTAAGTGTGATTTTTTGCGGGGTATATAATTAGTGTGATTTATGAGGTCGTATGTTATAGAGAGTTTGGATGTGTGCATATTGAGAGAGATTATAAGAGTATCTCCAGCCGCGCCCCAACAAGGCCTTCCAGACGACTTTTCGGCCGCCGGTGCCAAAAAATCGGCCCAGACGCGCCCTAGGGGCCCATTTTTCGCCGGCTCGAGCCGAAATTGACGCCGGCGGACCCAACCCGAAACCAGCGCGCTGGGGGGCGCTCGGGGGCGTCGGGCGAATCGTTTTGGGGGCCAGCCGCGTCAGTGACACCGCCCGCCTCATCTTCTCCCGACGCCTCGGTTTCCCACGGGGAATCAATGGCAAGGCTGTCGCCGGTCAGCTTTGCCATTGATTCCTCACGGGCGGCGCGTCACGGGGCGGCGCGCCGACGGCTCCCCTCCCTCGGACGCGTACACACGGACGCGGCGTGGCTATATATGGCCTCGCTCGCCTCTGATGAGCGCTACTTCTCTCGATCGCCGTCGCCGAGCTCTTCTCCCCCAGCCCTCCCTCTCCCGTGTGCCGCTGCCCAGCCCCTCCATCTCCCTCCCCTTTCCCGATGGTCGAGCGTTTCCCCGGAGATGAGGCGGCGGCCAACGGCTTCGGCCGCCGTTCGCTCTGCGAACAGGAGTCGTGGCTCTTGTTCCAGGCAAACATCTCGGCGCTGCCGGACATGCGCGCCGGGCCGACGGGCTGGAGGCTCAGCAACAGGGGAGTGCCCATTCCCCCATTGGCCGACGCCGTGGCCAAACCCTCCTACTTCGCCGAGGAGGTCGAGATCGTGCGCACCTCCGTCATCATCGCCGAGCTCTCCCTCCCCCCCCAGTACGCCTCCGACAAGCACGCGGCTTGGGCGGCGTACTTCGAGTGCCGCCAGCAGCAGCGGCTGGCGTCCACCAACGATGCGCCGGTGGTCAGCGGCCCGAAGAACAGCAAGGGGCGCCACCTGTGGTGGGGCGCCCCCGGCCGCACACTTGAGGGCGGCAACAACCCGCCGTTGGCGTATCCCCGGCGAGGGTGGCCGCCCCGGCGCACCGCCGACGCGACGGGCAATGGGCGCCAAGGAGGTTCGGCTCCTCCTCCTCTTCTTCCTTGTCGCGGTCTTCCTCCCAATCCTCTGGCACTCCGACGCTGCTCGGCGTCAAGGCCGAGCCCGCGGCGGAGACGCCGCTCGGCCGGCGCACTCGCAACGCCGGCATCATCATCAGCGAGGGCGGCCGGCGCCCCTCCTCGTCGGCTCCTCCTCCGCGCTTCGTCAAGCCGAAGACGGAGCTGGGGCTGGCGCTGGTGAAGACGGAGCAGGGGCTGGCGCCGGTGAAGACGGAGCACGGCGAGGTCGAGCTCGACGACGACGCGGCCCTTGAATGGGCACGCCAGGACTCCCTGAAGATGTCGAGGGAGCGCCAGTGCGCCACCCTGCGGCGCTTCGCGCAGCGCCGCCGAGGCCGCGAGGAAGGAGTAGTCGTCATCATCGACGACAGCGACGACGACGACGACGCGCCGCCGCCGCCACCAGCCGGGGAGGGGTCCAGCAGGGGCGCCCGAGTCAAGGAGGAGAAGGCCGACGATGGCGGCGATGACGGCAACTACTCGACATTTAGCCAGTTTTTTATTAGTTTATATATTTGCTATTACTAAACAGTATAACGCAGCTAGCTACGGACTTCCTCAGCAATTTCACGTTTTTTGCCGTTGGATCACGGTACTGGACGTTCCAGATCACAGTAGCCGGGCCGCTGCTCCGCGCGGTGACCTAGGGGTCCTCTCGTTAATTGGGCCGTTTAACCATGTTATCCGCAGAAGGGCCCAAAAGGAGAACCGTTCAGGCGTGGATTCCCTGCCTCCCTCCCATTGCTCACGAAACCGTGTTCCTCTCCGCCGCCGTCGCCGTTGTTGTACGCCGGAGAAGGAAACCAGGCTTGTGGGGGCACAAGGAGAGGTGTGAGTTCGTTCGCTCTCTTCGCGGCCTGAGGCTTCAACGAAACTCCCACGCATGGAGCTCCTCCTCGACCCCTCCCTGCTGGTACAGTGGTACCATCTCCCCCGCCACGAACCACTATCTTCCCCATCTTCCGTTCGACTCTCCCTCCTCGTGGGAGATTCTTTCCCATGCCATCGTGGATAGCATATGCATCGTCGTTGAATTGATTGATACGCAAACACACCATCTTCTAACTAACTGGTTGGTCCATTAGTTTGATTAGGAGTTGATAATAGTTTGGATTTGAGATTACTCCACCCCTTCTAAAAAACCTAATTTTCCTAATGTTTATGCATCATCAAGTGGGTAAGTTGGCGTGGATTTGACCTGGGTTGCGAGTTAATCTGCATATCACAAAAAAAAAAAAATCAAAGGTGCAGGAAAGATTACACAATGCACCATGTGGGATCAGTGATCACATCAAGTTATAAACAGACAAGATTTTCCTTTTAGATATTAGATAGTGGAGGAATTGTGGACACCGGCAGCAGCAGCATTCTCCATATATTTTAGACAGTGTTAATGATGTCCATGTGCTCTATAGCTGACCATGTATTTAGTTGTTAATTTATGTAGCATATAGATTGTGATGGCAAGTTTGCAGTGCAGTTTCTAAATTCCATGTGGCACATAAAAATGATAATTTACAATCTGCAAAGGCTGAAACAAGGTATACTTTCCTATCACATGTCTTTCTTCTTTGCAGAGGCTGGGGGCTTTCCTCCTTTTCAATAAAAAAAATATATCTTTCTTCTCACAAAAATCATGTGCTCTCTTCTACACTAAGTTGCACTTGCCATCATCGGAAAATCATTATACACTTCAGCCATAAATCATCTGACGTTGAAAGCGATAATAGCTTATTGACTGGATCTGCCATTTATGGACTTGCCTTCTACCAAATGTGATTATGTTGCCGCACTTTGTAAATCATTTGTGTCCTTGTGAATTCCTTTATTTGTAGGTGAATACAGCAGCTATAGCTGGTGAGCTCCTGCACATGGGTTCTGACACTCCTCAACCCCCTTCCTGCCTGGTTGCTTCGGGATGAAAGGATTATTATAGTCACGACTTAATAGACCGCAGCAGCGAGAATACCTTCTGATCTTAAAGTTCTAGAACTTTGTTTTGAATTTGAACGTGTGGAATGGGCCGAAAAAATGGTATAAGAATGTACTTTATCAAATTCTATGGCAACTTCACTGAGGGAAAAAAAGCTTATGAACTTATAACTTTTTTATTGAGCTGGTGTAGTTAGATGTTCTATGGGATAATAGCACCGTGTTAATAATCAGTATAATATATACTATTGCTTTCATTGTTATTACATTGTTGTCTATATTTATGAAAACTATCAAAGTACATGCTTTTTATTTCAAAGTGGATCTGATCACCACAATCGGGTCCCAAACTTTGCTGATTTTGTGTCAATCATTCAGAAATTTGTTGATAGAGCTATGTTCTACACATGTGTATCTTTGGTTTGGAAAAATGATTAGAATTCCCGATTTTATTGCTGACAAATTTATACCAGTAAGTTTGTAAAGTTTAATTATTATGTTATGCGTCTTCATTTGTTAATGGAAATTCCAATCTCCCTGTGTAAAGAAATATAAGACCGTTTAGATCATGATCTAAACAATTATATATTTCTTTACAGAGGGAGAATTTATTAACGGTAATTGCCGTCTATTTTTCATACAAATGGGAGGGCGCGACAACGTGCGCTTTCATGATCTAGTGTATGTAATGAGATGGCGACTACTCGACTAAATCCGCGAATATATGCCCAAGTTTGCCGAAATTTGTCATGTTTCAGCCGAACTTTGCCTCAATCTGCTATACAATTTTTTTAACGCGCCTGGGGCGGCCCTGGGGGCGGCGGCTGGGGACCAACTCGCCCCAGGCCCATTTTTTGCGCCGGGTCACCCCCAGGCGGCTATTTTAGGCGCCCCCGGGGGGCCAACGTTGGAGATGCTCTAAATAACATTTTCCATGCTTGTCAAGAGAAATAATTAATGGAATAATAATGTGACATATGCAGTGAGGTGGCATGTGTACATGTTCAGAGAATTGAGATAGTGGAGATCAACTATTAAGGTATATAAGGTACATGATATGAGAATTAATGTACGTTCAATAAAAAATTAAATGACCGTGGCCGTGGCAATGCACGGACATTCTACTAGATTTGCGTTGGGTACCTCCTTCGCACCGAGTGAGAAAGTTGAGTCCTCCAAAAAAGCGACAAAAGTGAGTGGTGCTGCAGCCTTAGATGAACATTGCAGGGTTGATATGCTCTGTCTAAGTCAGCAAATGACTTGCTACTCAACACCAGCCGATCTGAGCCGGGAACGGAGTCACAAGCGAGAGGGCTGGGCGATCGCGTGTGGATTTTGTTCTCTGACTCACTTGATTAATGGTATTGAACCTTTCTCAG
This sequence comes from Triticum aestivum, assembly GCF_018294505.1. Taxonomy (NCBI): domain Eukaryota; kingdom Viridiplantae; phylum Streptophyta; class Magnoliopsida; order Poales; family Poaceae; genus Triticum; species Triticum aestivum. Next base: position 12,916,758 of record NC_057798.1, read on the forward strand.
TGTCTTGCACCGAGAAGGAAAGATACCACTATTTCAAGGAAACTAGCGATATAAAGACAGTACACAGTTGTCACTATATCAAATAAAATGTCAACGTTCATAGTATAATTGTCACAAATTGCATAAGTAACCATCAAAGAAAGCTACGGATGTAGTATAATTTTCAAACAAACCAACTAATTGACAGTCCAATGCTTGGTGATATTTTCTTTCATAATTAACGTTATCCTTTCGTCCAGGGCTTGATAATACTTTTATAATTAAAGTGATCCTACCGTCTAAAGAATGAAACTCTTTATAATTAACGTGATCCTTTCGTCCAACACTCGATGATACTTTTAATAAATTAATTACTATCTAATTAACTGCATGGCAAATTAGTTACATGTTGTTGTGTCTGAGGCAGAGATTGGGCAAGATATAGCTGCAATGATTTCTCCGTATTGATGGCTACGTGCAAAACTTAAGAAACGACTACAGAGTCCCCTTTAATAATAGTATCTCTACTCCTAAAAGGGACTTGGTGCTTCCTCTACATGGATTTTTTTGCCTCACCTCCCATCACCATCTATTTTGTCTGAGTCATTTTTGCCCCACCTCCCATTACCATCTACCTCGGGGATTTTTTTACAGCACCTCGCACAAAACGAGAAAAAGACCTACACCGTGGCTCCTCTCGGTCCACCTTACCCCCTCGATCCTGAAGCACGCCGCCACCGCCAACATCTACCCTCCACTGACCACCGAGATCGCGGACCTCAGGTCACTGTGGGACCACGCCGCCACCACCTGCGCAGAACCCCAGGGCGGGGCGCTAGGAAACCCAGGGCAGGGCGGGTAGCACGAGCGACCACCGCCATCTGATCTCATGACGTCGCCTCACCAGACGCGGCCTCCCCGGGTCCTAGCCTCCTCCCTTGCAAATCTTCAATGGTCGTCGCCCGCGATGCCCACTGACGCATTGCCGGCTGCAGCCTCCCCGGTCCTCTCTATGCTCTGCAGCATGTGGTTGTGCAGATCGTGTAGCCACCCCTCTTACAAGAACTCTTTGCCACTATCCCAATTGGATCACACCGCCACTGCCCATTGGTTCAGTACGAAGGAGGTTGCATGACAAGTACAAGATTTGGATCCATTACGACAAAGTTTACTATGGAAGAGAGCTAGCATCGATGAGGCAATTTGGAAATTGGGATGATTCATTTGACTAGCTATATGCTTGGAAAGCTGAAGTTGAAAATAGATCCCCTGGAATCATAGTGGCCATTGATCACATGGAGTACAAAGGAAAAAAGAGGTATGTGAAGATGTTTGTTGCATTCAAGCCTTTGTGTGATGGACTTTTGGCCGGTTTCCGACCCTACTTGGCAATTGATGGTACTCATTTGATTGGGAAGTATAGAGGTCAGCTAGCAACTGCTTGTGTTGTTGATGGGTACCATGTTGCTTATGCAATTATTGACTCAGAAACAACAGAAAGTTGGGATTGGTTCATGGAGAAGCTTCATCAAGCTATTGGTTGTCCACCTAGATTTGCAATATGTTCGCATGCAGGAAAATCGATTGACAGTGCAAAGAGGTGTATAAGTATGCTGAACATAGGGAATGCATGCGCCACTTGCTTGTCAACTTTAAGAAACAATTCATGGTAAAGTATTTGATAACCATATGTGGCTAGCGGCTTAGTCATGGACTCCAGAAGCTTTCGAAGCCCACATGGCAGCCATACATGAGAAAAACCTAAAGCAATAGAGTACTTGATAAGATACCATAGTAGGCTATGGTCTAGGAGCAAATTTTCCACTTCCTCGAAGGTAGATTATGTGACAAACAATTTGGCCCAGTGCTTCAACAATTGGATCAAAAAGCACAAAGGCATGATGTTGTTTCAGTTGGTGGACAAAATTAGAAGGAAGATACTAGTCAAGATGGAGAAGGGGAGGAGGATTGCTAAAAAATTTGGAAGGCCACCGTATACTACCTAGTGTCATGGAGGAGTTGAATGCAAAGAGTAGAGAGTTGGACATAGAGTATGAGAGGATTTGTTTGTTGTACTGGACATTGGTCTCTCCATTTTGCATTTCAATTTCTTGTACTAGATTATGGGTACCATGTCTATTTGGAGACCTGTTTACCATCTTCATTATGTGTTATGATGAAAATATATTGTTTTCATGCTTACAATTGCTTGATCCTGAAATTACATGCAAGGGGTTGTCAATCTTTTTAGAAAAATATGTTATCTTAATATATGATATTGTCATGCAAGCCAGCTCCAGCAAGTTGCTACCTTTTATCCTTGTTATGTGTTCTGATGAAAATATTATATTGTTCTCATATATTGTTTGATCTAAAATTACAAGCAAGGCGCTACCAATTTTTTTATAGAAATATGTAATCTCAATATGTTATGATAATTCATCAGAAGTGGTTCAACATGGTTAAAAGGAACAATTGGCAAGGTTGCTCATTTGCCATTGAGGGAAAAATCATCATTTTGCTTATGTTAATAGAAGTAGTCCACACCAAGTTAGATGGCAAATTAGCAATGAAACAAGCTTGTAAGCGGTACAAGAGCAACGTTAGTTTGTTCGATGCCAAATGAGCAATGGCCGAGCTTGTCAGGTAAATAAGCAATAGATCGACTCGGTCTAGATCAATCCATGCCGGCGAATTGGTAGATCACGGACGCCGGAGGTGTCCGTGCCTCACGGCTCACGCCCTGACCAAAGATCACGGGTGGATGGCGGGATGACGTTGCGGCTTTTTTGCAGCCAGATTAAACAAATACCTCAGGAACATACTTTATTACAAATATAGTTATGGTATGTATGCCTTTGCAATCATGAATATTTTGATATGAATGTATAATAGCATCGGTATTATTATAGTGCAATACATCAGTTCCAACATACCGAGACAAGAAATCATCGCCTACTCTATTGCACAAACCAGACAAAATGTATTTCAGTGCTCACTCCACTTTTGCAGTTGCAACCGGCAAAATCAATGCTACCTTCATCAGAATGAATACTAGAGGAAAAATAACCTAGATGCTAGAGAAGGAAAATAACCTTACTAAAAACGTCGAACTATGAATCGATTCAGTCTGGATCAATCCATGTCAGCGAGCGTCGGATGGTGCATCGCACGCAGCTCGCGGGTGCCGAAGGTGCCTGTGTCAGTGCATCATGGCTCACACTAATTGCTTGTTTACCATAGACAACCTCTGCTATTTATCATTTGCCATCGAACAAACCAACTTTGCTCTTGTACTGCTTACAAGCTCGTTTTGTTCCCAATTTTCCATTGTCGTTACTCTGCCGTTTGATTAAATAACCCCCGTCAGTTCATGTAAAAATACCAGTACTACCATCATCTATCACTCTCTCATTTTCTTGTAAAAAGGGAAAAACATAAGGTAAAAAAACCTATTCTTTCCCCCCGCACAACTCTCCCGGTTCCAACCCTAGCTTGGCCGCGGCGTGGCCATGGCGGAATGGCCGCCGCTGCCCCTCCCGCGTAGTTTCCGCCAGCCAAAGATCCTTCACTCGTGGTCGTCTCTCCATCCGTCACCCCTGCCGCCCCAGCCCACTAGTTGTTACTCCCGCCATCGACCCTGTAGCTGGGGATCCTGCCACCGCCGACCCTGCAGCATCGGATCTCACCACCGCTGGCCCTGCAGTTGCGGATCCTATCATCGCGGCCCATGCAGGTGTTTCTCCAGCCGCCAGCAATGTAGGTGCTGCTCCAGCCATCCGCCACCCTTGCACCGTCTGTTCCCGCCTTGTCCCCTCTAGCCGGTGACCCTATTGGAGGTGGACAATGTTACTATCCTTTTCCACACCTGTGCTTCAAAGTAGCACCATGTTCTTCATATAGAGAGTCTCATATGTTGTCATTTTCATATACTAGTGGGAATTTTTCATTACAGAACTTGGCTTGTATATTCCAACGATGGGCTTCCTCAAATGCCCTAGGTCTTCGTGAGCAAGCAAGTTGGATGCAGACCCACTTAGTTTCTTTTGTTGAGCTTTCATACATTTATAGCTCTATGCATCCGTTGCATGGCAATCCCTACTCCTTGCATTGACATCAATTTATGGGCATCTCCCTAGCCCGTTGATTAGCCGCGTCGATGTGAGACCTTCTCCTTTTTTGTCTTCTCCACACAATCCCCATCATCATATTCTATTCCATCCATAGTGCTATATCCATGACTCACGCTCATGTATTGCGTGAAAGTTGATTTTCTTTTTGAGATTACTAAAGTATAAAACAATTGCTTGGCTTGTCATTAGAGTTGTGCAAGATAAGAGCATTCTTGTGTGACGAAAATGGAGCATGACCAAACTATATGATTTTGTAGGGATGACCTTTCTTTAGCCATGTTATTTTGAGAAGACATGATTGCGTTGTTAGTATGCTTGAAGTATTATTACTTTTATGTCAATATGAACTTTTATTTTGAATCACTTGGATCTGAACAATCATGCCACAATAAAGAAAATTACATTAAGAAATATGCTAGGTAGCATTCCACATCAAAAATTCTGTTTTTATCATTTACCTACTCGAGGACGAGCAGGAATTAAGCTTGGAGATGCTTGATACGTCTCCAACGTATCTATAACTTTTTATTGTTCCATGCTATTATATTACATGTTTTGGATGTTTATGGGCTTTACTTTACATTTTTATATCATTTTTGGGACTAACCTACTAACCGGAGGCCCAGCCAGAATTGTTGTTTTTTTGCCTATTTCAGTATATCGAAGAAAATGAATATCAAATGGAGTCCAAACAGAATGAAACCTTCGGGAGCGATCTTTTTGGAACAAACGCAATCCAGGAGACTTGGAGTGGACGTCAAGAAGCAGCTGAGGCGGCCACGAGGGTGGCCGGCGCGCCCTAAGGGGGTGGGCGCACCCCTGCCTCGTGGGCCCCTCGTGGCTCTACCGACGTACTTCTTCTTCCTATATATATCTACGTACCCGAAAACATCCAGGAGCACCGCAAAGAACAATTTCCACCGTCGCAGCCTTCTGTATCCGCGAGATCCCATCTTGGAGCCTTCGTCGGCGCTCCGCTGGAGGAGGGATCGACCACATAGTGCCTCTACATCATCTCCATGGCCTCTCCGATGAGTTGTGAGTAGTTTACCACAGACCTTAGGGTCCATAGTTGTTAGCTAGATAGCTTCTTCTCTCTCTTTGAATCTCAATACAATGTTCTCTTTGATCTTCTTGGAGATCTATTCGATGTAACTCTTTTTGCGGTGTGTTTGTTGAGATCCGATGAATTGTGGGTTTATGATCAAGTTTATCTATGAGAAATAATTGAATCTTCTCCGAATTCTTTTATGTCTGATTTGTTATCTTTGCAAGTCTCTTCGAATTATTAGTTTGGTTTGTCCTACTAGATTGATCCTTCTTGCAATAGGAGAAGTGCTTAGCTTTGGATTCAATCTTGCGGTGTCCTTTCCCAGTGACAGCAGTGGCAGCAAGGCACGTATTGTATTGTTGCCATCGAGGATAAAAGGATGGGGTTATATCATATTGCATGAGTTTATCCCTCTACATCATGTCATCTTTCTTAATTGTTACCCTGTTCTTATGAACTTAATACTCTATATGCAGGCAGGAGTCGGTCGATGTGTGGAGTAATAGTAGTAGATGCAGAATCGTTTCGATCTACTTGTTACGGACGTGATGCCTATATACATGATCATGCCTAGATAATCTCATAACTATGCACTTTTCTATCAGTTGCTCGACAGTAATTTATTCACCCACCGTAATACTTATGCTATCTTGAGAGAATCCACTAGTGAAACCTATGGCCCCCGAGTCTATCTTTTATCATATAAGTTTTCAATCTACTTTTATTTGCATCTTTTACTTTCTAATCTATATCATAAAAATACCAAAAATATTTATCTTATCTTATTATCTCTATCAGATCTCACTTTTGCAAGTTACCATGAAGGGATTGACAACTCCTTTATCGCGTTAGTTGCGAGGTTCTTGTTTGTTTGTGTAGGTACGAGGGAGTTTTGAGGAGCCTCCTACTGGATTGATACCTTGGTTCTCAAAAACTGAGGGAAATACTTACGCTACTTTGCTGCATCACCCTTTCCTCTTCAAGGGAAAAACCAACGCATGCTCAGGAGGTAGCAGGTGCCTAGGTCATGTCTACATAGTTCTCAAACTCATAGGGTCCGCACACTTAACGTTCGATGACGATAGGTATTATATCAGTTATGTATTTTGGTGACCGAAGGTTGTTCAGAGTCCCGGATGAGATGACGGACATGACGAGGAGTCTCAAAATTATTGAGAGGTGAAGACTGATATATTGGAAGGTTATATTTGGTCACCGGAATGGTTTCGGAAAGGTTCAAATATTTTTTGGAGTACCGGGAGGTTACCGGAACCCCTCAGGGAATTGTTGTGCCTACATGGGCCATAGGAGAGAGGGGAGGCAGCCCACAAGGGGTGGCCGTGCACCCCTCCAATGGGGAGTCCAAATTGGACAAGGGGAGGGGGTGCACCCCCCTTTCCTTCTCCTCTTCCCTCTCCCTTCCCCCTTTTCCCCCTCCAGAAGAAGGTAAAAGAGGGGTGGGGGCGAATCCTACTAGGAGTGGAGTCCTTGTAGGACTCCCACATCCTTGGCGCGCCCCTTGTGGCCGGCCTCCTCCCCCTCCTTTATATACGGGGGTAGGGGGCACCCCAAAGCACATAAATTGTTTAGCCGTGTGCAGTGCCCCCCTCCACCGTTTACTCCTCCGGTCATATTGTCGTAGTGCTTAGGCGAAGCCTTGCGCGGATCACTTCACCAACACCATCATCACGTCGTCGTGCTGACGGAACTCATCGACTCCTTCGTGCCTCTACTGGATCAAGAGTTCGAGGGACGTCATCGAGCTGAACGTGTGTAGAAGTCGGAGGTTCGTACGTTCGGTACTTGATTGGTTGATTCGAGAAGACATTCGACTATATCAACTGCGTTAAGTTAACGCTTCCGCTTTCAGTCTACGGGGGTACGTGGATACTCTCTCCCCTCTCGTTGCTATGCATCTCCTAGATAGATCTTGCGTGAGCGTAGGAATTTTTCTGAAATTGCATGCTACGTTTCCTAACAAAAACTGGCAGGAATCTAGAGATACGGCCGAGCCTCCCACATGGCAACAAAAAATACCAAGGATCCAAGTAGATCCCATAATCCATCCAAAGGAATCCTACCATATCCAACCTTGATCAGCTAATACATCCAAAAAAACATTAGCCAGATCAGAGCAACTAGCACATCTAACAAACTACTGGAGCCGCACATAACAACCAATCCACATATATTAGACTGCTAGACAAGAAGGAGGAACAGAAGCGTTGCAACCTCTCAATAGAACAACAGTCGGCAAGCAAGCCAAATCCCCGACGAACGGAACAAACAATGGCTCTTCAGAACCTAAAACGAAATCCCCTGTGAGACCCCTTACCAAATCCAAAACAACCGAGCAAATCAACCACGACAACCAAACAACCACCTCACCCAGGGGCGGCGGCGGAGTCGGCTCCAACCGCCCCTCCTCCATCGTGACCAGAGCAGTGCGGCCACCTCGGCCTCCGTGAGCGCGAGCAGGCATCCATTCATAGAGGGAACGGTGCCGGCGAGCTCCTGGCCGCTATATGCACGGCGACCGCCGTGACCTCCTTCTGTCGGCGGCGGAGGCAGAGCGTGACCCAGAGCAGCGCGGTCGCTTTGGCCTCCGTGAGCGCGAGCATGCCGAGGAGGAAGCCCACCAGGAACCCCGCGACAGCCATCCCGGTCAAGCTCCCGGCGGCGAAGGAGATGACGGCGGCGGGGTAGGGAGGTGTGTGTAGGGTAGGGTTTGGAGGGAGAGAGAGGGGTGAGGAGGGAGGAAGCGGGAGTGCGGGTGGAGGCGGCGGCTAGGTCATCTCCGGGGGAGCCGCTTTGATTTATATCCTTGTGTGTGAAATGACAGAAATGCCCTCGAAAGGGCAGCGTAATTACGCGCGGTGGCACGCTGTGATGAAACTATTCATTGCTTCAGCTCTCCTCTTCGATCCGACGGACGAGATCGTCCATGCCTCCTAGATAAGAGGGTCGGTTGGAATTTACGTTTCACATACCTCCTAGATAAAAATATCTATGTCAATTTGATGAGCATAATTTTTCATAAACACAAAATGCAAGAAATAGTTTTAAAAGAGAATATACCACCTCCGAATAATAAACCGGACGAGGGCCGACGGGGACCGATATCAAGACCATGCCACTATGTATAACAAACAACGCACGAGTAAGAAAATTATACAAGTAACTATATATCTAAATTACACAAACATGTTTTTTATAGAAAATATAAGAACAAGAGGCTCACCACGGTGGTGCTGGCGACGGGACGGTGCGGGCGATCGACGGTGGTTAGGACGGAGACGGGAAGACCCTAAGTAAACCACACCTACATATGGAAACTAAGAGTTAATTTGAGTTCAAATTGCATATAAATCAAATAAACTACCACGTATAATTACTCCCAAAGTAAAACCCACAAATCACTATACTTATAGAGCATTGCAAGAGCTAATCTAGCAATGAGAGATAAAAGGACAAAGTTGCTAACCTTTGTGATCACTTGGATGGATGGGGGGCCTTCAAATCATGACAATTTTTGAGCAAAATGAAGGATGAGCTCGAGCTTTGGGGAATAACGGAGAGGAGGGGAAAGGGGAAGAACAGAGTGAGCTCGATCGCGGGCTGGACGAAGGGTTTATATAGGAAAACCTTTAGTCCCGGTTCAGGACACAAACCGGGACTAAATGTGAGCTTCTAGTATAGTTTCGTGCCACGAACTGGGACTAAGGAACTGGTGGGGCCCCAGACTGGCACGAGCCTGCCACCACCCCTTTAGTCCCAGTTTGTGCCACGAACCGGTACTATAGGTTCAACATGAACCGGGACTAATGATACCCTCCCGCCTAGCCGTTGGAACTGGCACTAATGGTCACATTAGTGCTGGTTCATTTACGAACCGGAACTAATGTCACGTAAAGTAGTTTTTCTATTAATACCCTTACTATATGGGAAACTGTCGAGTTTGGAACTCAACAAACAGATTACCCAGTTCTTCAGTTCTTCTGAATAAAGAACTTGGCAGATATTTTGTACTGGGCAATGAGTGCCGGCACGTAGATAATTTCTACTGGCCCAAAGTTATCGAGTTTTGTGTGGCGAAACTCGGCAAAGTGGGGTGCCACGTGGCACTTCCGTTAACGGCACTTCCCGTCTAATGGTTTGGTTCACTGAGTTTTTTTATTACAAAAACTCGGCAAACATTTTTTAAATATTCATTGAGTTCGTGATAGAAAGAACTTGACAGTATTAATGATTGTCGGGTCCCATCCAGCAGAGTGCGCTGCGTCGAGTTTGGCACTCGGCGAAGATTTGGCCAATTCTAATAGTGACTACAAATAAGACAGTGGGCATGACGGTGTTATAAGGACTGAACAGAATACGTTTTAGATAGATTGGATAAATAAACATATAAGTATGAACCTTACTAAAATCCTCAAACATCCCTATAGAACGTCATCGGGAGCAATATCAAAGCATCGTCCTTTCTCATCAATATAGGTTACAACTTACAATAGTCTCTGTTACATATATTACACATTTAACAGTTTCTATGTTGACCATGACCTGTTCAACCTATTTCGATGCACCCAAGATTGGGAAGTGCTTGAGAATCCCGTGAAAACATACGGGGGAAAAGAAGATAACAATGTAGACAAAGTATGATTGAAGTATAATTGGGAGGATCGAGGATAACAATGTAGACAAAGTATGATTGAAGTATAATTGGGAGGATCGAGGTAGCAAGTCTCACCCATATGAAGATTCCGAGTCTCTTGTGCAACGTATATGTGCAGATAAGGATTCGGCCGACTTCCCTATTTCTGAAGAGTAGCGTACCCGAAGTGAGAATACAAACACCAACGGCAGTGGTACCAGCTACGGGCGCCAGCACGAGGTATACCCCCAGCGCGAAGGCGGCCAGCAAGCTTCTGCTGGAATTCCACATCCAGCCTAAGGAGTCATTGAAGTAATTGTTTCTGATCTTCCAGTCAACCGTGGCCATACCTGAGTACATGAGACTGAACGTGGCAAGCATGGAGCAGATGAATGCTACCGCGACAGCATACATGAACGCGTCAAAAGCATAAGAACCAGCGAGCGTCGGCGTGCCACCATTTTTATGCTCACTGGCTATATAACCTCCAGGCATGGTGAAAGCTGCAGCAAATGCCATGGTTGCAACTAGTACAGAGCCAATACCAGTCATCTGGGCCGCCTCTGTCATTTTCTTCGACTCTTTGCTCTCATCTAGCTTAAGAATGTGCTTTTCCTGGAAGTGATCGCGCCTGTCATTGCCGTTGCGAGCATTGGCTTTTACCAGGGACCAAAGTATCCACATCCGAGCATTCTGAAGAAACCAATATGAACAAAGAGTAAAGTCATTAATAAGCTACAAGAACGTTTCTATATTTAGGTACAGAGGTAGTAGCTTGTAACTTGAGAGAAAGAGATAGATAGCATCATAGCAACACAAAATCAAGCTAAAATTTTTTGGTTACCGTCTTGTAGTAAAGCCCTGCTGGAATAGTGCTCCTTGAGAGGTCAGCTGGAGTTTGGCCCTTGTCGTTTGCCATATTCAAGGATACATGCCTATTCCGTAACAGATCACGGAATATCCTTAGCACCCCAACCTGGACAGCTAGGTGCAGCGCTGTGTTGCCGCCGTTGTCCTGCATATTCAGGATAGACTCGAACCTTTGGTCCTTAGTGGCGTAGTCCACTATGTTTTCCCTCCTCATGTTGATGGCGACATGGAGAAACGTTCGCCCACGGGCGTCACGCAGACCGGCGCACTCTGGGCACTTGTCAAGAATGAGAGCCACAACCCCAAGTTTTCCCATCGACGCGGCAATGTGTATAGGGTACTGCCCCCTATTGTCTGGCCGGCATGCTGAACACTGGTCAGCATCAAGTAGCAGATGTATCGGCGTAGGATTGTCCACGGGCCGCCGAAATAGGAATCGAGTGACGAAACTGCTCGCTTCTTCCATCTCCCTGCCTTCCGCCGAGGCAGCAAAATGGAGCGGTGTGCTCCCAGATTCGTCTGCATGTCCAATGATCGCATTGTTTCCCTCCTTGTTGCTCCATTCCAGTATCTTCTGTGTCATTTCTACAAGTACAGAGCACAGACGTTATCGGATATTGTGGTCTGATGGTCAGTTCTCTAGAATTCCGGATACACACATTTTGTGCCATCGGCACATCCTTTTCCTGCCTCCCAAGTTGTTGCTGCTTATTTAGACCACATGTACTTTTTTTACGGTTTTCCCCAATCGTTGATTCCTGGTAGCGACACGTGTTTAGAGTTGACGCTATCATAACTACATCAAAAAATATCTTTATGGTTTGTATCTAAACCACATAAGATCTTAACAATTTTACTTAGACATATCGTAACACATAATATTCAATAGATGCCTCTTAACTTGATCTAGCCATTTATGTTGGTTAAATGAAAACAATATCATTTTATTGCCATGAAAATCATCTCATAATTTCGTCACAATTAATTTTAATTCCTAACATATCCATCTGAAATTGCATCCTCAAACCCCACAAAATATTACAGATTTTGTGGAATACAAATATGAGTTCACCATATACCCCGGAAAAAAAATTATGCATGCATGCTAACATGAGTAATTACGGATTGAATGACCAAGTACATGTCATATTGTTTTAATGATTGATGAGGTAACTCATTTGTGTTTTTGAGTAGGAATAGTTCAAACTTAATTTTAAGTTTTGATATATTGATGGATACCATTGTTTCCTGTTAGACGTAATAGAACAAAACAAGCATTATATATTGGAAACACTTAAAATATATAAGTAACTAAACTCTAAAATACTAGGCCATGAAATGAAATGAATATGTTGCACTACGTGGATATGTACACACCGATCTAACATTTGGAAATATATATATATGAAATTCAATTGTTTATTTTTAGGTTGCTCACCAACATATGCTATGCCGTATACACCTTCTATAAAATACTAAAGTATCACTATATACTACTCACCGTTCCATATTATAGTGAGTATAGATATATTTTTAAGCCAAGCTTCCTAAACTTTGACTAATTAGTTTGTAGAGAAAAGTATATGTACATATACAGTACCAAATAAACATCATTAGATAGATCATGATATGCATTTTTTATTATTTGTTTGGTATTGTTGATGTTGATTATTTCTGATAAATTTATTTGTACCCTTAAAGGTTTGATTTCTGGGAAAACAAATTTATAAATGTATGCTGCATTACGGAACGGAGACAGAGCCTCGCAAATTACTTGGGAAAAAAATGTGAAGAGTAACTGTACATTTGTCTACTCTCTCTGGTCCGAATTAATTGTCGCGGCTCTAATACAAGTACTAAAGTAGTACTAGTTGTAGTTGGATCAAAGGGAGTATATATTAATTTTGCCTAACTGTAAATTTCGGCTGTTGATTTTGAAAAACAATTTGCTAAAATCGGAAAAAAGTTGACGGGGACCATGATGTTAGTAAAACAAAATTCTCATGTCCGTGTTGTGAGTAAATGTGACCATGCCGTAGCATGCCAATTTTAATTTTTAAATGCATCGGTTCCACCCGCGCCTAGACAGGCGATATTTAAATATACACGGTTGCAACACTTGCAAGTTGAATACTCCTATGTGACATCCAAGGGGCAAAGACGTGTTTGCTGGTGCACGCACTATGTATCCTGGCATGGAGTTGACTTTGGCATACGCGCGTGTCGATCGAGGCCAGCAATGCGTCAGAGGTTAGCATGTGGATTTATCCGAAAAATAATGGATTTCACTCTGCGCTCTAAATTTTGTACGCTAGAGCACTGACAAAAAGGGAGAAAGCAAACCATATTTGAGGACAGGTTCGAGGATAAAATTATCTGAAATGGTTTTCAGTTTGATTTTGATGGGGTTCTCTTCACAGACAGAAGTTGCAAAAACAGGCCACAAGAGTAGCTAATTACCTCCATACTTGTGCGTGGGAGATCTAGCGCACATACCTCTGCCATGTAGAGAAGCCGCATGCAGGGCATTTTGCCGCGCAGGTCCTGAATAAGACAGCTCCGGGTCCTTGGAGTGCAGCAGGTCCACAATGCGGTCGTGTCCCAACGAGATGGCCAGGTACAACGCCGAGGTGCCGTCCCCGGGGAACCGGGCCAGCAACGGGCATGTTGACATCAACTCGCAAACGAGCTCCTCGTCGGCAATCCTGACGGCGTCATGCAACACCGTCTCCCGGCGTCCGTTGAGTCTCGTCAGGACGTCCTTGGCCCTCTCGTCTCCGCCTTGCTCATGGCCTGCCAGAGCAATCAGACGAGAGACGACCGCTCCGTGCCCTGCCCTGGCAGCACAATGCAGCGGCGTGTCTCCATTGTTGTTGGGGCCGTCCAGGAGGTGCTTGGCCTCCTGGTAGATCAAGCCCGCGCACTTCACGAAAGCCGGGCCATCCCCGGAGGCAGCGACCACATGCAGAGCGGAGTCCCCCTGAAAGGTCACTCCGCCGGCTAGGAGGGGCGGCGACGACGAGGGCAGAGGCTGATCTGCCACCGCCACCGCCACCGCCCTAGTGGACTGCGGCAGCAAAGCCGGTGTGCCACTTGCAGGCGCACTGTCACGAACCTCGACAACGATCTGTTCTCCCGTCGCCGCCACAGCTCCATTTTCTCGGTGCAGAAGAATCTTCAGCCCCTCATAGTCTCCGCGGCGCGCGGCTCTGAGCAGCTCGGGGTGAATCACCACCGTGGGCCGGGAAGCTACGATGCCCTCAACTGGGGCGGAAGTGGGATCCCGAGGATGATCTGAGCTCGACGCCATGACTCTTATGGTCTTATCGCAATTATGTGCGTGGCTACCTAGCAGCTAGCCCAATTACTGCTAGTACTACTTGTATAGATGATGCGACCACGGCGCAAATATAAGCCACTCCACCCCTTGGTACTCCGCCAACCGTTTACTATTGTTTTCACCATTCCCCTTGTCTTGGCAGACTAAAATTACTAGCAACACCCACTGCCCTCCCCTTCTGTCCCTCCTTGAGGGGCACGGACATCTAGCCAAGATGAAAACAGAGCGAAAACGAACGAAACTGCATGCTATCACATTTGTTTTCATATTATTATTATTTTTAAAGAGAAAACAAATAAAGAAACCCCCGAAACAAATATGGAAACAAATACTACAGGTAACGAAAATAGAGCAAACATGACACGAACCCGGAGGCAGAAGCGGAGCATTCACCGGAACTAAAAACCCTTGAACCATAGACAAAAAACCAAGGAAACCAACAAAGTTGTTCAGTTGATATGGTGATTACAAAATATGAAGATATATTATTGCTAAGTTATCAAACATATCAGCAGTGGCGGCGTGCTTGATTAGGGATTAGGGATTAGGGATTTTGCTTGCGTGCAGAAGTTGGGACATATGGACCATTCTGCTCATTGTGTGTAGGGCCTAATTGTTTGTCCGTTGTGCTAGAAAACAACCATGTGCTCATATTAAAAATGTTAAGTTCTGTATTAACGGCCGTTTCTATTTCTGCTTCCGCACAAAAGATATTCTATTTTCATTTTCGTTTTCCGAACTTTGGTTTTCCCTCTCTGTTTTGGTTATTCTGTCGGAAAAGCGGAAACTTTCTGCTCTGCTGGGTGACAAAGTTGTGTGGGCCTTCTCTCTTTTAAGATAGGCCGACACAGTTTCTGTGCTTGTTACGAGCTACGATGCACATCCGCCTCCATGATCCAACTCAGCCTCATCCGTCAAGATGGCCTTCGGATGCCAGCTCCGTATGTGCCTACATAGCCATCGAAGCTGATGGAGCTCATGTGTTACCGCGATCTGGTGTCAGTTGACACTAGCGCGGTTAGGCATTTAAACTTTAAACTAATCCATTAACAAAAATTGTCTTCAACCCCAATGATAGAAAAATCTCTAGAAAAGAAAACTTGCAACACTAACACACTGCCACATGGCCCAATGTATATCGATAAAGTATTTTTTATTCAGTTCTAATCCTTTATTTCTCAATAATTACAATTAACAAGATATTTTTTCTATCCACGTCCATCATACTATTTTCAGCAAGTCGTGCATGTTAATCGTAGGTTATATATTTTTAGTAATCTATTGATGCAACTATGCTACATCAGCAAGTCATGCATATAAGTCATAACTTCCAGTTTTGGAATTAGTTTTTTTATTGCCATCAACACGGTGTCGTGCTGGACGCTCGGAGCATACTATGTAGTTTAGGCTTCACATCTTTATTAGAAAATGGCATTTTGTTAGCTTCAGTCCTATTTTTGTATACATCATTTGTTACATGTTTATATGTGTTACTATTTTTAAAATGTACATGAGAACAATCTTACATTGTTCTTTAAATTAGTTTATATAATTTTCAGCACTCTATTTATGCATTTCTTTTAACAAAAATTCGACAACAACAGACAAAATATATCATCTAGTTCCCATAGGTAGCAGCATGGGCACACATTGCAAGTCCCCCAAAAATGTCTTCTTGGAGGACTACACAGCAACGAACCAACAACAATATTAGTTTGATTTTGTGATGGAGGCCGGCCAGCAGCCATCGCATAATCTTTAGCCCGTCAAGTAAGGCCGCCCTCTTTGGGTCTTTGCAAGTTGTACTCCCTCCATAAAGAAACATAAGAGTGTTTAGATCACTAAACTAGTGATCTACACGCTCTTATATTTGAGGTAGTACACATTTTTCATTGATGTTACTGTAGAGGGGCAATGACTACCTGTCGAAAAAAATGGACAATGACTAATTCAACAAGGAATGTCTTTCTCACAGAATTGACTTTTAGATTTTCATCATTGTCACAACTTTCCGTGCAGCACAAATTATAAAGTTTAATTATACAAGTATGTTTAGTAAAATTTGTACTCTACTATCATTGTTACAACTTGGAGCGGATTCATTTATGAATATGAATTGGTCAAGTCTTGTTAGTAAAATCATTACTATATAATATTTTTTTATAACTTGGATTGGGAACGTTTTAAAAAAAATCTGAAGTAGTCAAGTCTAGTTAGTAAAATAATTACTATATATACAATCATTATTACAACTTGCAGTGGAAACATTTTGTAAATCTGAATTAGTCAACTCTTGCTAGTAAAATAATTACTATATATACAATCATTATTACAACTTACAGTGGAAACATTTTGTAAATCTGAATTAGTCAAGTCTAGCTTGTTAGTAAACTTTTGTCTGTCAACCAATACCTCAGCTGAACTAAGCATCTCGATATATGAAACGGGTAGCTAGATGGCATCTTTGCAACTGGCTGGCAAGTTGAGTTAAAACATACTGTAGGAAAATACAAAGAAATTATGTCATGCATGCTGGCCGGCGGTAGTTCGGCCGTCTCCATCGTTGCCACCAAATATTAAAGTTGACTCGCTACTCTTTGCTTGTTTCTTTTGTCCATCACATCCGAGCAACCGTTGTATTTTCTTGAATTTTTTTTCAAAACTATGACGTATTTTATAGCAATTTCGGAAACTATAGCACAGAATGAAAAAAATGCAAAACTATGACCCTGTCGGCCACGTGCAGGCCGAAAAGGTAGTTTTCGGCCAACTGTTGGCCGAAGTAGGGTTTTCGGCCTTGCCATAGCCGAAAAGTGGTTGAGCTGGCCGAAATGGCTGTTTTCGGCTGCTGTTTGGCCGAAAAGGTCTTTTTGATCAAATGTAGGCCGAAAAGTATTTTTTGGTCTACTCTAGGCCGAAAAGTAGTTTTTGGTCAAGTGTAGGCCGAAAAGTCCCTTGGGCCCACCTTTTCGTTATCTGTTGGCCAATATATTTTCCCGGCAACCCCTTCCCGCCAACTCTTTCCAGCCAACCCTTTCCTGCCACCCGTTTCCCGCCAACCCCTTCCCGCCATACCGTAGTCGTTCTTTCCCGCCATTTTCTCCTCTGTACCTATAAAAACCCCTTCAGGCGGAAGTGGATAAGCATTCCATTTTATTGTAGTCGAGATGTCCCATTATCCATTCGATCGTAGTTTTCACCCTGGGATGAGCATGACTCTTCTGATTCTAATTACCGATTTCAGGATGGACAATAGGATAGTTCCATGGGATAAACTCACCGGTAGTGACACCATAATGAATGAGTTGGCTCACCAATTACGTAGGTCTGGGTGACCTGAAAGGACCTATGAGGAGGTACGTAAAGAACTTCTTAGGTTGCATGAAAGGTGAAAGAAGGTGGTGGTGCCGAAGAGTGAAACTTTTAGAAGGCTTTCAGCAAATAATCCATTTTTATGGATTGAGGAGAGAGAGGACGAAGATGATATCTTCATGCCACCGCTCCCGGGTTCTACATCGTCCAAGGGCAAGAGTTCTTCATCGTCCAAGGGCAAGAGTTCTGCATCCTCGAAGGGCAATAGTTCTGCATCGACGGATGGCAAAAGGACCGCATCGTCGAAGGGCAAGAGGGCTGCATCAACGGAGGATGACGATGATGACTTCATGTAGTATGTAAGATGTATTCCAGTTGTACCGTTTCATTCAGATGTACTTGCATTATTAGTTTGTAATGTATTATTGTAGGGCATTATGTTCTATCTGAATTTCATTTTGTAGCATGTAAGATGTATTGCACTAGTTCAGCCGCACCGTTTAATTCAGATGTACTTGTATCTTAATTATCGGTTGTAGTCTCTTTGGAAATGTAACTGGAATAAGAATGCGAATTAATTGTAATATGTCTCTCGCATACTCAAACAATATATGTCTCCTGATACATGAACATGAAGAATGTCTCATACATAAATACTGACTCACAGTTGCAAATAGTCTGAAAGTAACATAGATAATGACTCATAAGTAGATAACCATATCACTGCGGGGGACGACGACGAGTCTGGGTCTTCTCGGGCGAGGACCAGAAGGCGATAAGCGTTGTGGCGGTGGACGAGGCTCGCGATAACCACAACCATAGTTAACCTCGTCTGTCACGGTTTGTGTCTCTTGCGTCGGTGGTGGTGGTGGAGTGTGAAACACTATCTGCGAGAAGTCATAAATGTTTGCAGCTTGGTTATCATCCTCGCCATCGCCCTCAAAGTGCGAAGCACCACCACTAAGCATCGATGACTGCACTGAATGCATGAACGGTTGCGACTGGTTGCCGCCTGCGGTAAAGTAAAACATGTAAAACTGATACAAATGCATGAACGAAGCACCACCACTAAGTCATAAATGTAGTGAGTAGTGTTACCTAGTTCCATCTGCTGATGCCAGTAAGCGTTCCCTAGCTGTGAAGGAGGTGGTTGATGCCAGGAAGAGCTCCCTGGCTGTGAAGGAGGTGGCTAATGGCAGGAAGAGCTCCCTGGCTGTGAAGGATGAGGTTCTGCACGATGCACAGAGGGTCGTGGTTCTGAATGCTGCACAGAGGGTCGTGGTACTGAATGTTGTACAGAGGGACATGGCGGACGATGTGCTGGAGGAGGAAGTGCAACATCCGAAGACCGTCTACACGTAACAGTTGCGTAAATCCCGCGTAGTTTATTCATGTCGGGACAATATTTCATCCTATGCCCATAAGCCGCGCATAACAAACATTGTCTAGTTGCTCCACCAGCTTCAGATTGGTCCATGTCGTTTCGGATGCGACGGGCCTTTCGTCTGCCCCTACTTGTTCGCCGAAGGTCTGGATGCGGGATGAATACTCTATCACCGTCGTTTACCTTGTTGAAATTACCGACGACTCTAAACCCTGTCATCTGACCTGTCCATGTGTTGAGCACTGCCTCTTTTAAATAGTATGGGGACACGAAGGAGATAGCATCCAACTTAATCCGGCCACATGCAGCCAACACATGAGAGCAAGGTAGGTGCAACAACTTCGGTTTGTTGCATGTACACTCACACGTTGGGTAAAATTCCGTTCCAATTTTTACCTCGTGTGTCTTCACCTCATGTCCAGAACCAAAACCATCGGTAGGAAGCTGAACCTCATACCTCCTTTCTTGATTCCCTATGAGTCTGACAATGTGCTTCTTTGCTTTCTCTATCTTCTTTGCCATGTATTCCATGACACGGCTACAATAAGGTCTGTTGGGATTATCTTCAATATGATTCTTTGCTAACTCGTGCCTTTCTCTAAAATACCTCAAAGTGCCATGGAATACAACCTCCACAATAGCTGTGAGTGGCAATGCTCTATTCCCTCTCAGCACAAAGTTATACACCTCTGCAAGATTGGTTGTCATGTGGCCATACCTAGCTCCATGGGTGTCATGCAGCAAAGACCAATTCATTGGAGGCAATTTCTCTATCCACTCAGAAAAATTCTTTATTGCCCTTCCCTTCTTTCTCTTAGTATTAGGAGGGTCAATTCCTGGCAAGTCACAAAGACCTACTGGCTCCTCTAGCTCCGCGATGAGTGCTGCTAATTTAACCTGATCTTCTTCCATTTTCTTCCTCGCACGAACCTCCTTCTTAGTGAACTCATCTAGTTTTGACCAAATAAATCCGTATTTGCGCTGCTGGCTCTGCTTGCACAATTTTTTGAACAAGTTCATCAACCGCTTGTTCTTGAACTATGAGAAAAAATTAGCCCCTAGATGGCGCATGCATCACCGGCTCTGCAAGTCCCTCCAAGGTGTTGGTTCGTCAACTGTTGGATTACGTAGTGTCTTCATGGCCTTCAATATACCAGCATGTCTGTCATGAATGACACACACGTTTGCTCGCTCCTTCACGATGGCAATTTTCACTTGCTGGAAGAACCATACCCAGCTGGGAAAGTTCTCACCCTCCACAAATGCCATGGCAAGTGGGATGATTTGATTGTTCCCGTCCACACCAATAGCAGTCAGGATTTGCCCTCTATACTGACTGGTCAGGAATGTACCCTCCACAAACATAACAGGAGGACAATGCTGGAAAGCTTCCATGCACATAGAGAAAGAGAAGAACACTCGTTTCAACACCTTGAAATCTGGTATACTCAGCAACCTCATGTGATGTACCTTCACATAAGTGTCGGGATTCCTTTCCTTCAGGCAGCCAAGGAGACGGACAACATTATCATATGAGTCGAAAAAGGTCCCAAACCTTTCCTCCATAGCCTTATGTTTAGCCCTCCAAGCCTTCCCATAAGGAATGACATAATTCCATCTGACCTTCACTGTTGTGTGGATGTGTTTTGCTTCCATATCTTTCTACTCTACTATCTCAGTATACATGAGTTGCGCAATGAGAGTTGAAGTTAGGTTCGGATGCTTCACCAGCAGGTTCTTCCTCACACAAGTATGTGGGACGACATTGGTGACAACCCAGTGGATGTCATACTTCGGCACGTGCCCGTGCACCTTCCCAGGACAACCTGTTTCAACACATTTCACGGTATAGTTTGTTGGACTTGATATGTGTGTCCGGAAAACCCTCTGCGTACACATAGCCCACTTTATCACCGCGTACTTAAATTTTTTCTTTGTATCAAACATAGACCCTATCTGTACTTGGTTCAGATTATACTGCCATGGAGTCTCATGGCCATCGTTGACCGTAAGGCCGGTGGATATGTCCTGATCCCATGAAGAAGGAATCGGTACCTCCACTTCATCCTTAGAATTTTCAGAATCCAGTTCCTCCGTCAATCCATCCTCGTCCTCCTCCTCCATCACCCTCTGCACTTCATCCCCTTCCTCATCCCCATCAGCAAAACCAGAACCAGCTAATATTATCAGCTGGCTACTCTGCCCAGTATCAGGACCACAAACATTGTGTGGCATGTACCCAGACTCTTTCTCGGGTTGGCTAGCATCCACATCTTCTGGTTGTGACCCAGATAAAACAATCTCATTAGCCACTTCACTACCTTGGCTGGGTTTATACCCCCTGTGGAGTTCTACGGTATTCTCCTCCTTCGGCACAGGTTGCACAAGTGCATATGGGTGTGGATTCTTCGGTCTTGGCAGCGCCTTAACAGGGACAACCAATGCTGGCCCCTATCTACCGGCATCAACTCCCACTTGACATTTTTACAGGATTTGGTCCACAATGCCTGAATACTGATGGAACATACTTCGGGATTCAGCCCGAAACTAGTTGTCAACCAGTACTTCAACTGTCAAATGTCCACTCTGTCCGGGTCTGCTAGTGTCATGACGCCATTTTTAAACTCGCTAAGATCAACCCCAAACTCATTATATCGAACATTACCAGCGCTGTAGTAAACAGTCAGATTTACTGATTCAGACATTTTCACCTGTCAGACATTGTCATCTTCTCATTAATCACAACGAACACTAATATTACCCGCTACACGAACTATGCACTAAAATGCCGACACAAATATATTAACACTATAATTCGCAATATGACTTATATACACTAATATTACCCGCTACACGAACTATGCGCTAAAATGCCAACACAAATATATTAACACTAAAATTAGCAATATGATTACATGGTTATACCTTCGAAGCGTGTGTCCTCTCTTCGACTCAGCGGCACCGGCCACCTCGCGGAGTACTTGCACCACCGGACAACGACACTGCCGCCCCCTCGACGACTGGAGGTTCAACTTCGGTGACCCCCCCAAGCAGCACCTCCTCCTCCATAGCTGCTGCTCCTCGTCACCACCACCTACTGCCCAACCCCACGTCCTCCTCCCCACCATGGCTCCTCCTCCCCACCATGGCTACTTCTCCCAAAATGCATCAAAAACTATCCCATAGTAAAAAAACACCATAGGCCGTCGGAGTTTGCTACGATCTACCGATTATGTGGCTTGGATGTGAAAATGGGTGGCAAATGGAGGAGATCAGAGTGGGGTGGCGACATATAGAGAAGAACGAGAGAGAGAAAGGAGAGAAAGAAGAACAGCAACGACAGGAGGAAGAAGTCGGGCGCTCGGTCTTATCCAGCCATTTCGGCCTACAGGTGGCCGAAGTACTCTTCGGCCTGGGCTTGGCCGAAAACGGCCCTTTTCGGCCACCAGCTGGCCGAAGCTACTATTTTCGGCCGGGCCACCACCGACAGCAAGTGTTCGGCCCACCACAGCCCGTTTTCGGTCAACCGCAGCCGGACGTCCTCTCTTCGGCCAAAGGCTGGCTGAAAAGTCCCTTTTCAGCCCAAACGAGGCCGACATGGTTATACTTCTGACTTTTTTCAATTCTCTCCTGTAGTTTCCGAATTTGCTTCAAAAATGTGATAGTTTTGAAAAAAAATCTATTTTCTTTTGCTGCAGTTGTATATGGATAAGTACGTGTTTTCATGCACAAGTCTTCCTTGTGATTGTTTGATTGCTCTAATAATTAATTTCATGTAAATACATTGTATAGTTGCTCATAATTGTGCAAGTACATGTGATTAAATTACATGGAAAGTTGGAAACTGTTAAGAATACGCCTCCGCTATCTATGCTTGTTTGGCTGGTAGAGCTATATACTAGATCGGAAACGCAGCTTGGCGCGAGGGTGTCGGTCACAACAATATGGCCAAGCAGGTAATACCCAATTTAGTATAAAGCCAAGTCTAGCATATGTATTCAAACAGGTTAACAAAGTAAAAGGAAGAAGAAACATTCACACATAATAGGAGCAAAACATCATCGAGTTCAACATCAACATGAGAATATACAAGGTAGCATTCAGTTTAGAGTGTTCATGACACCACGAAAGGTAACCACTTGACATTAAGTTCGATATTAAGAGCTTGAACATGGGAGACGAAGTACCAAGAGCAGGAACAAAATAAAAAGGGAAAAACTACATAGCCATAGCTATTAGGCTTACTAATAAGTTTCTTCATTCGGACACCTTGTCGATAAACTTCATAGCCGACATGTCACATTAACCTGATGCAAGAAATCCATTAGATAATACATGGCATGGAATGATTTATGTGTAGACATTGCACTTGCACTTTTGTACTTTGGCCTTCTAAAGCTTATGGATAGTGAGTGATGGTTTCCCCGTTTCAATTTCGAAAGCGAAGACACATACCTGATACTCTCTGGTCTAGCAGTTTTGACAAAGTCTGACTAATTGTTTGTTATCATTGGTATCTTGTCCATTCCCATCATTGCCCGGACCTGTCTCGTAACATGTAACATCTACAGTGCTGAGACTAACCATCATGGCCTCGACCAGTTCATTGAGATGGCCCTTTACATGCAGTTTTGTGAAGCAACGGGAGAAAAGTAATGCAAAAAGAAACTTGCACTGGTCACAGCTGGGTACTATGATAATCTACTTGTAAAGTACTAGGGTATTGAAGGTCCATTTCATTTTGTGTCCAGGAGTGATGAATGTCTTGTTCATCTCACAAAGATAATATTTGATGACAGGGATAGTTGAACCAATGTAAAGCTCAAGTCATTTGATCTCGCATGGGGAAATGTCTCATTTTCATGCATAGACACATTTATATCTGAAGATGTCGAAACTACCCAGTTGTGGTCCTGCATGTTTAGCATTTGATCTTTAACCCAAGGTTAGAAAAACATCTATAAACATGAGATATGGAGATGAGCATGTTACCCCGCGTCAATGTCCTGTCAACATAGACATGATCCATCACATGTGGTTTGAACCTTTCACTTCTTAGTGCAGCGGTGTTTCTTTTAAAATTTGATCATAGAAAAACAGAAAACTAACATCAGAGAAGACAAGGTGGTTACAAGAATATTCATTGGACTATGATAAAAGGTCAAGGCAGCAGCGATGAGACGCATACTTGTTGCTTTCACATTGTGGATAGCTCGAACGATTGGCTTTTTTGTAGGACGATGCTCTCCTTAAAAGTTTATCATACAAGAGTCAGACAAATCTAGCATCTCGTATATCAATTATAGGAGCATGCAAAAAGGGTCAAAGAGCTAGAAACATATACAATGCAAAATCCATGTTTCAGCACGGGACAGTAATATTTGATACAGAACATGCACTTGTGAATTGGCAGGTAATATGAAGGTGTTGTTGGAGAGTACATTGGAATTTTACCTTCGCTTTCACTGACACATATCAGATCATCTTCCCTCGACCCTTTCATGATGTGGTTGTCATCGATGCTCTAGGAAGAACAAAGTTGTGTTAATATTAATTTTCAAAAACACATATGGTGATTGGGAAAAGCAAAGGTTAAATCACATAACAGATCATGTTCAGTTAATATGGTGTCATAATCAGAAATTTTGTATACTACCATACAAACATCTTTCAAAGACCAAGGAAAAGTAATAACATCATTATCAATACTTATTTATTCACGAACACATGGTAGTAAGCAGAGCAGCTACAGATATGTCCATACACCCGATCAAGAACCGGACCATGCTGAGGTGCATTAACTTTCTTTTGCCGTGGCAATACCAACGAGCAAGTAAAAAATGTTATGGGTAAGATAAAAACATGAATAAATGAATAGCCAGGAAGAGTGCCGGGGGGGGGGGGGGTTGTGGTGTGGGTCTGCTTGGGGAAACCATATATTTGACCTTGGTCACTTTTCAAACAACGTATACATTTCCATTCCCCTTGAACTTCCAGAAGAATAGTTCCACTAACAATATCCCTCATGGTTGCTTTGCATTTGGTAATGAACTTCTATCATCTCAAATATACTGAATATGTTAAAAACAATTCAAGGAAGCTCATCTATTATATAAATGTACAGACATTTTACAAACAATTTCTTCTGCATGGTCAATATAAAATTGTAGAGCACTCGCGACCAAGAAAAACATGTAAACATGATCCAAACAATGTAAAGTAAATCTGACTTCACAAATTGATATTGCAAACAGTTCTTAACGATTCATTTAAACAATATAAACAGGTAGTTTTTGTAGCTACAAAAGCAAGCAAGGTGCTTTTTCATTGGATAAACATAAATACATCAAACCATACAGAACTAAAACCAACTGTGTCCCTTTGTACCTCTTATGGTTACCGAAAAGGCCAGAAGGGGAGACCCCATAGTTAGCATTGACTTTATACCTGCATGTAATCACAATAGTAGAGTGCTATGCTATTGATGGTGTCTTCTTTGAAAGTCCTCAACGCTGCCTGAAACAATAAAAGGAGAACAATAAATAAAGGATAAAATTTAGGAAGGACAAAAGAGAATAAAAGCAGGCCTGGAAATGAGCTTAGGTTGGAAAACTAATTATGACCTGTGATGCTTCCTAAGCTATTTTGGGGTGCCATTACAATTACAATAATAGGAAGATACAATGTATGATAAAGACCGGAAGATACAAAAGGACAACATATACTGTACCATGCATAGAGGGAAGTAGACTCACCAGTTAACGAATTAAAAAGTAGGGCTCTGTGGAGCAACATTATATTTTTTGCTTCATATTCCTGTAATTTCAGAAATATAAAAGCATAAACTTCAGTGGGAAGCAGCAAGGTAAAGCGCTACATTAGTATATCTACAAATGACTATTTCCTTATATCATATCATAGAAAATCAGTTAGAATTTCAAATCAAAATGATGTGAGGCACAGTATGCTTTTGGGTCCTGGTCAGCCAAGTAATCCACCTTTCGGCGAGAAGAAACAAAAGAAGGAACAGGATATCCACGTCCCTCAAAATATCAGGAAATTTCGGGATTCTTATCTTCTTGGCATACAAAAATAGAGTATACATTAATGCAAAAAGATGTGTACAACAGATAGTATTACACAATGCAACGGGCAGACCCCTACTATAAAGTAGACACACAGAAACATAAAACATCAAAAGAACTGCACATGTACTAAAGAAGGCGCTGACTTCCTAGAAAAATGAAATTGCTAATACAAAAACCAAAAACTTGATCCGACCTCGATCTCTAATTACAGTTGCAGCACACAGGTGACTATATTTCTACCTAGAATTATCTTTGTTTTGCATATATAATATAAAGAAATTGTACACTTGGAATGTATCGATAGGTCATCATCTATTTTTTATGCCAGTACATCGGTTCTAAATCCATTTGACAGCAACAAACAATACCCAAAATGCATCAAATCTAGGTAAACGAAATTAGAGGAGGAGGTAAAATCAGCTACCTGAACAACGAAGAAACCTGCAGCCAACCAAACCACTATCTGCTAGAAAGGCAAGGCAGCAATCCACACCAAGATATGTACCTGGAAAGCAAACTATAGGCAACACAAAAACAAAATAGTGTCGATTGAGTGAAGAGAAAGGAAGGAAAAAAGATGGGAGAAGAAAAGGAAAAGACATTAGTTCTGGATGGGGGTGTAGTGCTTGCACTCTTCATAATCAAGCAAACTGAGATCTGCCACCATGTTTATTAGCCCACCATGAAAATTTATCAAGCACCTATCATGAAATACCTTCATGTTCAACCATGAGGTGGCGCATCAGTGGTAAGAATCATGGTTGTAAGCTATGTGGCAGGCTGCTCAGAGATCTCGTCCAGCTCCACAAGGTGGCCACCTGCAAGGCCAGACAATGAGAGAGAGAGAGAGAGAGAGAGAGAGAGAGACGCATATTGGAACATGCACTTGTGAATTAGTAGATGATATGAAGTGCTGCAGGAGGGTATATTGGGATTTTACCTTCACTGTCATTGACGCATATTGGATTGTCGTCTGTCAACCCTTTCATGATGTGCTTACTGCCAGTGCTCTAGGAAGAACAAACCTGTGTTAATAGTAATTTCCAAAAACACATGTTGATAGGGAAAGGAAAAGTTTAAATCACATAAAAGATCAGGTTCCGAATATGGCCCCGCATTAGTTCCGGTAACAACATCAAGTTGTAGGAAATAATAGAGTCAGTAAGAAAACCTACAACTTGATACTAAACTATAAGTTAATCTCTCTAACAACATAATTGTTGCAAGTTTCAGGTTTGATAGTGGATTAATAAATTTATCCATCTCGCTCGGTAAAACCAACTTGCTTTGTAAACCTTGTTAACAATTCTGAATCAAGAAACCAACCATAGATAAATCCTGATACACTTTGCTCTTCACCTTTCTTAAGCCATTTAGATAGTTGTTGATAAAAATTAAGTAAAAAATTAACTCTTTGATTGTGATTTTGAGCTAATTCGAACAGATAACCTACTTTGTCATTTCAAAATAAAGAAATGGAAAATCAAATATAGTTGGCTAGAAATATTGGCTAAATTTTCAGCCAAAGGGAGTTAAGTAAATGAATCTGGGAGCCAACAGAATGGACATGATCAACTATAATGTGTGATCTGTTAATTTAAACTACCACCGCGTGGAAAACTCTGGTCAAACAAGCGATATTTATATACTACTACAAGAATACATGGTGAGAAAATAATTATTATAAAATTTTAGGAATCTAGTAATTATAACAGTGCCACCCCCTGTCAAAATTGAATTGGTACTCATAGACATGTATTTGTCAGGAATGTCTTGCATTTTCTATAAGGAAATAAGAGACTATGTAGATAGGGAACATGAAGAATAAAACTACACATAAGCAACATGTATGGAGCCAAAGAGAATGATGAATTGCCTTCGGCACAACATTACAAATTTTAGCTTAACTACTTAACCAGATTCTGCATTGCAATACTAATCAACAGAAGCTGCGAGATATACTATTTTGCTGACGCAAAAGACAAAAGACAAGTTGCAAAAGACAATACCACGACAGTAATAACACATTTCAAAATGCCCCTGCTGAGGCATACACCTGCCATAGAGAATAGTAAAGCAAAATGAGCTAGATAATAGCATATAGGGGACCCTCACGAGGTCATGCCTCAATCAGAATGCAACAACAAAGAGCAGGTGGAAATAATAATCAATATTCAAGAACTAAATTAATTCCTATTTATTAGTCAGCAGCATGAGGCGTACAATAACCAACAAAGAAGAATAACAACCCACCCTATATCTACAATAATCGTGGACCATCAAAACTGTCATGCCGATGCCCCTAATTGAGAATAGAGGAAATGTAGCTGGACATATGTAGTCATAGCAAGTCCATTTCTACAAACATCATATTGCTCAAAAGGACCTGACAATCGAGTGGTTGTTGCCACAAGCCTAATAGCCAAGCAAGCAAGTGTTTTATACGCTAACATACATTCATGATTGTAATTTGTAACTACAAACCCATAGACCCCTTGCAAGAACATAACTATCTGGATTACATTCGGTTAACAGGAGTGCAACCACAATAAGCATAGATCTTTTGTGCTCTTTCCTAATCAACCATGTGACCTATCAGTTCTTGTGATTACATTGCTAATCAAGGACCAAATGAATCTAGCACGTGAGAACAACACCCTGATCCAAACAACTGGAAGCACAACATGAATAGACCCCCCATCTTCTTAACCAACCATGCAACTTTTCTTAGCCCTGAGGCAAACAATTAAGCAGGGACTAACCAACACAAATGGACAATGGTAGCATCTAAATAACACAAGGAGACATAATCCAACAACAGCCTGCCCCTTTCTGTCTCTTTTGCAAGCCCCAATCATATAGTAACAAATCCAAACCCTAATGGTACACCATTCACACAACCAACATGCGAGATGTCTGACCCAAAAGACAAACGACTTGGCACAGCATGAATCAATCAATCAACACAACCCATCTCACCCCCTTTACCTAACAGATTCCAATCAAGCACCTAAGAGGGGTTCCTAAATCCACTAAACCGCAACCACTACAGGCACAACCCCGACAATTAACCAACAATGTGATTCATGCAACTAATCCTCAAGCCAAAGGACAAATCAGGTACTAATCCAAATGGCTACAAACATATATCACATTTGAGCCTAACATAATTAGCTACTAATCCAAATGGCCATTACCTTGTGTCACATTTGAGCCTAACATAATACATAACCCAAAAACTATGCCTCAAGACAAAACATAAAACTGGGACTAATCCAAACCTTTAGTCAAACCGACTAAAGATTTTAAACAAACGAAGCCAACAACAGCAATCCACGCCAAACCCATAAGCAGCAAACAAATTCAGAAAGGCACAAAAAACGGAAGGAAATATGCCCTAGAGGCAATAATAAAATTGTTATTTTATATTTCCTTATATCATGATAAATGTTTATTATTCATTCTAGAATTGTATTAACCGGAAACTTGATATGTGTGTCAATACATAGACAAAACACCATATCCCTAGTATGCCTCTACTTGACTAGCTTGTTGATCAAAGATGGTTAAGTTTCCTAGCCATGGACATGTGTTGTCATTTGATGAACGGGATCACATCATTAGGAGAATGATGTGATGGACAAGACCCATCCATTAGCTTAGCATAAGGATCGTTCAGTTTTATTGCTACTGCTTTCTTCATGTCAAATACATATTCCTCCGACTATGAGATTATGCAACTCCCAGACACCGTAGGAATGCCTTATGTGATATAAAACGTCACAACATAACTGGGTGATTATAAAGATGCTCCACGGGTATCTCCGAAGGTGTTTGTTGGGTTGGCATAGATCGAGATTATGATTTGTCACTCCAAGCATCGGAGAGGTATCTCTGGGCCCTCTCGGTAATGCACATCATATGAAGCCTTGCAAGCAAAGTGACTAATGAGTTAGTTGCGGGATGATGGACTACGAAATGAGTAAAGAGACTTGCCAGTAACGAGATTGAACTAGGTATGAAGATATCGACGATCGAATCTCCGGTAAGTAACATACTGATTACAAAGGGAATAACTATGTTGACATTGCGGTTCGATCATTTTTCATCCAAGTGTACAATTAGGGCTGCGGTTTTGTCCCTCGTCGGCACGATTGAGGCAGTGATGGCCGTTCCGGTGGAATAAGCCCTTCCAGCTTTGTTCCTGCTCCATCCATGACAGTTTTTGGCACGGTGGGCAGCTCATGGAGATTTGCGCATTGGTCCAGACCTGCTGTTGTGATTTCTACTCGTCACTCTTCTGGAATGACAAGTTTGCATGCGGACATTGCTAATGGAGCTTGAGCTCCATGGAGCCTGATTTAAAAAAACAATTTTCTATGTTGCCAAAAAATTTGAAAACCAATACACACATGCCCGTGGATGTATACTGCTTGTCTCTATGTTTTCATGGCGAAATACATTTTTATGCGAGCTAAACTAAATAATAAAATCATGTATTTCTAGCACATGTATTATTCTCTATAAAAGTACATGATTTTGTTAGTTCTATATATCTCACATCAAAACGTATTTCATAATGAGAAATTTCTGCCTTGGGTCCAAACTGGGCTTACTTTGCAGATGTGGAAATAGCCCAGTTTGGACACATGGTTGTTGCACATGTGTCAGACTAGGCTTACTTGAGCCTATTTCTGCCTTGGGCTACCTCATTTGCACTGAGAAAGGTGAGTGGTTGTAGCA
Source organism: Triticum aestivum (assembly GCF_018294505.1). Taxonomy (NCBI): domain Eukaryota; kingdom Viridiplantae; phylum Streptophyta; class Magnoliopsida; order Poales; family Poaceae; genus Triticum; species Triticum aestivum. Next base: position 12,947,309 of record NC_057798.1, read on the forward strand.
CATGCTAGAAGACTGGGAGATTGCATGTGGATTTTGTTATCTGACTCACTTGATTGTGCTCTTCTTTTGCGGGTACACTTTTTTAGGGGAAATCATGCCGCTTTATTCAACCAAAGCTAGGGATCTCGTCTGAAATTACATCAAGAAATAAAGTCTGGTGGTGTGCCCACCCAAATCTCACTATGAAACTCTCCTACTCCTACCCTAGCAAGTTTATGTGCGGCTACATTGCTAGTTCGACGAATCCAAGTCACGTTAGCATCCAATAGTGAATTGAGCATCTCCTTGATGTCCTGCACCCATGATCCAACAGCGGATAAATTCCTCCCAGGTTGCTTAATCATCTGCACCAATGACTGTCTGTCCAGCTCTAGATGTATGCATCTCCAACGTATCTATCATATTTGATTGTTCCATGCTATTATATTACCCCTTTTGGATGTTTATGGGCTTTATTCTACACATTTATATCATTTTTGGGACTAACCTACTAACCGGAGGCCCAACCCATATTGCTGTTTTTTTGCCTATTTCAGTATTTCGAAGAAAAGGAATATCAAACGGAGTCCAAACGGAATGAAACCTTCCGGAGCGTTACTTTTGTAACAAATCTGATCCGGAGAGCCTGGAGTGCAAGTCAAGAAAGCTCCGAGGGCCCCACGAGATAGGAGGGCGCGCCTCCCTGTCTCGTGGGCCCCTCGGGCGTCCACCAACGTACTTCTTCCTCCTATATATATCCACGGACCCCGAATTCATCCAGGAGCACCACGAAACACAATTCCCACCGCTGTAACCTTCTGTATCCGCGAGATCCCATCTTGGAGCCTTTGTCGGCACTCTGCCGGAGGGGCAATCGATCACGGAGGGCTTCTACATCAACACCATAGCCTCTCCGATGAGTTGTGAGTAGTTTACCCAAGACCTACGGGTCCATAGTTATTAGCTAGATGGCTTCTTCTCTCTTTTTGGATCTCAATACAATGTTCTCCCCCTCTCTTGTGAAGATCTATTCGATGTAATCTCTTTTTGCGGTGTGTTTGTCGAGATCCCATGAATTGTGGGTTTATGATCAAGTTTATCTATGAATAATATTGGAATCTTCTCTGAATTCTTTTATGTATGATTGAGTTATCTTTGCAAGTCTCTTCGAATTATTGGTTTGGTTTGGCCTACTAGATTGATCTTTCTTGCCATGGGAGAAGTGCTAAGCTTTGGGTTCAGTCTTGCGGTGATCTTACCCAATGACAGAAAGGGTTGCAAGACACGTATTGTATTGTTGCCATCGAGGATAACAAGATGGGGTTTATATCATATTGCATGTGTTTATCCCTCTACATCATATCATCTGGCTTAATGTGTTGCTCTGTTCTTATGAACTTAATACTCTAGATGCATGCTGGATAGCGGTCGATGAGTGGAGTAATAGTAGTAGATGCAGGCAGGAGTCGGTCTAGTTGTTATTGATGTGATGCCTATATACATGATCATGCCTAGATAACATCATAATTATTCGCTTTTCTATCAATTGCTTGACAGTAATTTGTTCACCCACCGTAATACTTATGCTCTCGAGAAAAGCCTCTAGTGAAACCTATGGCCCCTGAGTCTATGTCTTATCATATTTGCTTTCAATCTACTTTTATTTGCATCTTTACTTTTCTGCATCTATATCACAAAATACCAAAAATATATTTATCTTATCATACTATCTCTATCAGATCTCACTTTCGTAAGTGACCATGAAGGGATTGACAACCCCTTTATTGTGTTGGTTGCGAGTTCTCAGTTTGTTTGTGTAGGTGCGTGGGACTTTTGAGGAGCCTCCTACTAGATTGATACCTTGGTTCTCAAAACTGAGGGAAATACTTACGCTGCACTTTGCTGCATCACCCTCTCCTCTTCGGGGAAAACCAACGCTAGCTCAAGACGTAGCAAGAAGGATTTCTGGCGCCGTTGCCGGGGAGGTCTTCACTCAAGTCAAGACATACCAAGTACCCATGACAAACCCATCTCCCTCGCATTTACATTATTTGCCTCTCTTTTCCCTCTCCCCCACTTCACCTTTGCCGTTTTATTCGCCCTCTCTTTCCCAATCTCCTCCTCTCTTTTCCGTTTGCCTTCCCTTTGCCATGGCCGAGTCAAAAAGAACTAAGGGTTTTCTCCCGAGCTCTAGTTCCTTGGACAACCCATCTATCCTCTCTAACCTCATGAATAATGACACTATAAGACCCACCGGGGTCTCCAATGAGAGCTTGAATAATTTTGATGAGGATGACTCTGGAATTTTTTGCTATTTACTTGATGAGTCTTTAAAAGATGCTTGGGATAGGTTATTAAGAATTCGGGCTAGCTATGTGCCACAATATCAAATTGAAGATTACATAAAGAGTTTTTATGTGGGCTTGCCTGCTTCTTTTAAACAAGTTTTAGATTCTATTTTTGAAAGAAGTTTTCTTGAAAGGGATGCTATAGATACTTATGAAAAGATGAAAACCATATTTGGGCACCCTTTGAATGATAAGGTTGAATCAACTACTCTCTTGTGCTTTTATCAAAATGAAATTATTAAAGAGATGAAGTCTGGTTTGGAGGCAAACTTCCGTAACATGCTTAATCTTACTTCTTCCATTAATGGCCATGTGCTTACTTTGAATAGAAGAATGAATGCCATAGAAAGGAGATCCCCCTCATCAAGTGCCAAAGATGGCACTAGTTAAATCTATCCTTGCTTTTATGCCTAGCTAGGGGCGTTAAACGATAGCGCTAGTTGGGAGGCAACCCAATTTTCTTGATCTTCTTTGCTTTTGTTCCTGTTTAGTAATAAATCTTGCATCTACTTTCTGTTTAGATGTGTTTTTATCTTTTAATTAGTGTTTGTGTCAAGTAGAACCTATAGGATAAGCTACGATGATAGTTGATTTGATTTTGCTGAAACACAAAAACTTTGCACTCACGAGAAAAAATTCAATAAATCACAGAAACGTGCTTTTGCATTGATTCTTTTTGTTTCTGATCAATAGACAAATTTTCCAGTACGTGCTATTTTGGTAGGAGTTTTAGAGTTCTAGAAGTTTGCGTTAGTTACAGATTGCTACAGACTGTTTTGTTTTTGACAGATTCTGTTTTTCGTGTGTTGTTTGCTTATTTCAATGCATCTATGGCTAATAAATTAGTTTATAAACCATAAGGAAGTTGGAATACAGTAGGTTTAACACCAAAATAAATAAAGAATGAGTTCATTACAGTAGCTTATGTGGTGGTTTTGTTTTCTTTCACTAACGGAGCTTATAAGATTTCCTGTTGAGTTTTGTGTTGTGAAGTTTTCAAGTTTTGGGTAAAGCCTTTATGGACTATGGAATAAAGGGTGGCAAGAGCCTAAGCTTGGGGATTCCCAAAGCACCCCAAGATATTCAAGAGTAGCCAAAATCCTAAGCTTGGGGATGCCCCGGGAAGGCATCCCCTCTTTCGTCTTCGTTCATTGGTAACTTTACTTGGAGCTATATTTTTATTCGCCACATGATATGTGTTTTGCTTGGAGCGTCGTGTATTATATTAGTATTTGCTTGTTAGTTTACCACAATCATCCTTTCTGTAACACACCTTTTGGGAGAAGCCTATTTGTTTAGAATTTGCTAGAATACTCTATGTGCTTCACTTATATCTTTTGAGCTTGATAGTTTTTGCTCTAGTGCTTCACTTATATCTTTTAGAGCACGACGGTGGTGTCTTAATTTTGAAGAAATTGCTCGTCTCTCATGCTTCACTCATATCATTTTGAGAGTCTTTTAGAACATCATGGTATTTTCTTTTGTTACAAAGTTGGTTCTAGAATGATGAGCATCCAAGTTGGGTATAATAAAAACTATCATAGGAAGTGAATTGGATGCTATGATCAACTTGATACTTGATAATTGTTTTGAGATATGGAGGTAGTAATATTGAAGTCATGCTAGTTGGGTACTTATGGTTTTAAAGAATGCTTGTGTTGAAGTTTGTGATTCCCGTAGCATGCACGTATGGTGAACCGCTTTGTGATGAAGTTGGAGCACAATTTTATTTATTGATTGTCTTCCTTATGAGTGGCAGTCGGGGACGAGCGATGGTCTTTTCCTACCAATCTATCCCCCTAGGAGCATGCCCATAGTGCTTTGATTTTTGATGACTTCTAAATTTTTGCAGCAAGTATATGAGTTCTTTTGATTAATGTTGAGTCCATGGATTATACGCACCCTTTCACCCTTCCACCATTGCTAGCCTCTTTTGTGCCGCGCAATTTTCACCGGTACCATACATCCACCATACTCCTTCCTCAAAACAGCCACCATACCTACCTATTATGGCATTTCCATAGCCATTCCGAGATATATTGCCGTGCAACTTTCCACCGTTCCGTTCATATGGCACACATTACTTTTGTCATAGTGCTCTTTGCATGATCATGTAGTTGACATCGTATTTGTGGCAAGGCCACCTTCATAATTTTCATACATGTCGCTCTTGAGTCATTGCATATCCCGGTACACCGCTAGAGGCATTCATATAGAGTCATATCTTGTTCTAGCTTTGAGTCGTAAATCCATAAAAGTGTGATGATCTTCATTATTAGAGCATTGTCCTCGTGAGGAAAGGATGATGAAGGCTATGATTCCCCCACAAATCGGGATGAGACTTCGGACTTTACAAAAAGAAAAAAAAAGAAAGGCCAAAAAAAGAGAAAAAAAGGAAAAAGGAAAAAGGCCAAAGAAAAAAAGAAAAAGAAAAAAAAGAAAAAAAGAAAAAGAGAGAAAAAGAGAGAAGGGACAATGCTACTATCTCTTTTTCCACACTTGTGCTTCAAAATAGCACGATGATCTTCATGATAGAGAGTCTCATATGTTGTCACTTTCGTGTACTAGTGGGAATTTTTCATTATAGAACTTGGCTTGTATATTCCAATGATGGGCTTCCTCAAAAGTTCCCTAGGTCTTGTGAGCAAGCAAGTTGGATGCACACCCACTAGTTTTCTTTTGTTGAGCTTTCATATATTTATAGCTCTAGTGCATTTGTTGCATGGCAATTCCTACTCACTCACATTGATATCTATTAATGGGCATCTCCATAGCCCGTTGATACGCCTAGTTGATGTGAGACTATCTTCTTCCTTGTTGTCTTCTCCACAACCACCATTCTATTCCACATATAGTGCTATGTCCATGGCTCACGCTCATGTATTGCGTGAAAGTTGAAAGAGTTTGAGATTATTAAAGTATAAAACAATTGCTTGGCTCGTCATCGGGGTTGTGCATGATTAAATACTTTGTGTGATGAAGATGAAGCATACCCAGACTATATGATTTTGTAGGGATAACTTTTTTTAGCCATGTTATTTTGAGAAGACATGATTACCTTGTTTAGTATGCTTGAAGTATTACTATTTCTTATGTCTTTATGAACTTTTATTTTGTATTATTTGGATCTGAACATCATGCCACAATGAAATAAAATTACATTATGAATTATGCTAGGTAGCATTCCACATCAAAAATTCTCTTTTTATCATTTACCTACTCGAGGACGAGCAGGAATTAAGCTTGGGGATGCTTGATACGTCTCCAACGTATCTATAATTTTTTATTGTTCCATGCTATTATATTACCCCTTTTGGATGTTTATGGGCTTTATTCTACACATTTATATCATTTTTGGGACTAACCTACTAACTGGAGGCCCAGCCCATATTGCTGTTTTTTTGCCTATTTCAGTATTTCGAAGAAAAGGAATATCAAACGGAGTCCAAACAGAATGAAACCTTTGGGAGCATTATTTTTGGAACAAATCTGATCCAGAGAGCCTGGAGTGCAAGTCAAGAAAGCTCCGAGGGCCCCACGAGATAGGAGGGCGCCCCCCCTGTAGGGTGCGCCCCCTGTCTCGTGGGCCCCTCGGGCGTCCACCGACGTACTTCTTCCTCGTATATATATCCACGGACCCCGAAAATATCCAGGAGCACCACGAAACACAATTTCCACCGCCGTAACCTTCTGTATCCGCAAGATCCCATCTTGGAGCCGTCGCCGGCACTCTGCCGGAGGGGGAATCGATCATGGAGGGCTTCTACGTCAACACCATAGCCTCTCCGATGAGTTGTGAGTAGTTTACCACAGACCTACGGGTCCATAGTTATTAGCTAGATGGATTCTTCTCTCTTTTTCGATCTCAATACAATGTTCTCCCCCTCTCTTGTGGAGATCTATTCGATGTAATCTCTTTTTGCGGTGTGTTTGTCGAGATCCGATGAATTGTGGGTTTATGATCAAGTTTATCTATGAATAATATTGGAATCTTCTCTGAATTCTTTTATGTATGATTGAGTTATCTTTGCAAGTCTCTTCATATTATCAGTTTGGTTTGGCCTACTAGATTGATCTTTCTTGCCATGGGAGAAGTGCTTAGCTTTGGGTTCAATCTTGCGGTGATCTTACCTAGTGACAGAAAGGGTTGCAAGACAAGTATTGTATTCACTAGTAGAAAAGGGGGCAATGATCCAGGCCGGTCCACCCCATTAGTCCCGGTTCAGTCCAGAACCAGGACCCATGGGGGCATTGGACCCGGTTCGTGAGCCCCAGGGGTTGGCCGGGCCACGTGGGCCATTGGTCCCGGTTCGTTTGGACCTTTCGGTCCCGGTTGGTGGGACGAACCGGGACCAATGGGCCTCGCTCCTGGCCACCACCATTGGTCCCGGTTGGTGGTATAAACCGGGACCAAAGGCTACCCTTTAGTCCCGGTTCATGCCACCAACCGGGACTAAAGGGTTGGTCCTCATTGCGGTCAGTGTTTAGTCCCACCTCACCAACCGAAGGGCGCTCACACCGGTTTATAAGCCCCTCCCTCTCTTCCTTGTTGAGCTCCTCTCAAAGTGAAAATAGATGCCCTTATATAGGGAATTTGACCTAAATTCATACTGAATTTCTCTGAAGTTAGTAGAAATTAATTATAAATTTATGTTGAATTTTCTCTATAAGCGCATCTATGTTCATTTTTTTAGTAAAGTTAATCACAATTATTTTTTCTTCTATTTATTTCTGAGTAGTTTTTTATATAGTTTTTTCTTTTCTGCTATATTTATTTTTTTTCTATTTTTTCGGAGTTGTAATAAGTCATTAAAAATAAAAAAGATTTTAGTAAAGTTAATAACAATTATTTTTTCTTCTATTTATTTCTGAGTAGTTTTTATATAGTTTTTTTTTCTTTTCTGCTATATTTAATTTTTTCTATTTATTTATGAGTTGTAATAAGTCATTAAAAATAAAAAAGATTTTAGTAAAGTTAATCACAATTATTTTTTCTTCTATTTATTTTTGAGTAGTTTTTTATATAGTTTTTTTTTCTTTTCTGCTATATTTATTTTTTTCTATTTATTTCTGAGTTGTAATAAGTCATTAAAAATAAAAAAGATTTTAGTAAAGTTAATCACAATTATTTTTTCTTCTATTTATTTCTGAGTAGTTTTTTATATAGTTTTTTTCTTTTCTGCCAAATTTTTTTTCTATTTTTTCTGAGTTGTAATAAGTCATTAAAAATAAACAGAGGCGCAATGCTCGTTAATTCGCTTCAAGCCTTTCGGAATAGTGTAAACTGCACTGCACATCACTCCGTGCAGTCTACCCTAATCCGCAAGGCTTGAAGCTAAGCAACGTGCAGGTGAGCATTGAGCCTCTTCTTCATCGTCTCTGCACTCAGGGCTTATAAACCGCTGCGAGTGTCTCTCGCTTGGCGAGGTGGGACTAAAAACAGCTGCAGAAAGAATCAACTAAAAAACAGCTGCAGAAAATAAGTAAGTAATTAGACGGGTGCATTGGTATCGGTTGGAGGCAACAACCTGTACCAATGCCAACCTTTGGTCCCCGTTCGTGGAACCAACCGGGACCAATGCCTCCCCATTAGTCCCGGTTGGTGCCACCAACCGGGACCAAAGGTCTCTGTTTCCCGCCCTTTGGATTGCTGAAAGAGGCCTTTGGATCCGGTTGATGGCACCAACCGGGACCAAAGAGGGCATTTGTCCCGGTCCGTGGCAAGAAACAAGACTAAAGATTCATGTATATAAGGCACACTTGTGAAAATTTTGGCTTGCATCTTGCAGTTCACCCCCGATGACGCGCGCGAAGAGGACGCCGCCAGGCTGCCGGACGCCGTTGCCATCGCCCCCGCCCCGGAGTCCACGCCGACGCCGTCGCCATCCGCCGCCCACGCCGTCGTCGTCGCCCCCGCCCCGGAGCCCACACCGTCGTCGTCCGCCACCCACGCCGTCGCCGTCCGCCACCCACGTCGTCGCCCTCGCCGCCGCCCCGAAGCCCACGCCGACACCATCGCCGTCCGCCGCCCACGCTGTCGCCGTTGCCCCCGCCCCGGAGCCAACGCCGACGCCGTCCGCCGCCCACGCCGTTGCTGTCCGCCACCAACGCCTCCACCGACGCCGACGTCGTCCTTTGCACGCCGACGCCGTCCGCCGCCCCCACCGTCGCCATCGTCGACATCGTCGCCGCCCCCGTACGTCGTCGCCCTCGCCGGCCCCGCGCTGTGAGCCGCCGCTGCCCCAGATCCTCTTTTTTCATTTTTTCGTATATGTATTTTATCCATGTATATATACTAGTAAGTGTTTAATAAAATTATTTAGATTAGTTGAATTAGATGTTTTTCCATGTATTTTAGATTAGTTGAATTAGATGTTTTTTTTGTCAATTTATGTATATATATGTGCATATTTAGGAAAAAATTGTGTTGAACTAGTTAAATATAATAGAACTAGTTAAACAAGTTTACTTTTAGTAAGTTCTTAGTAGTTGAACTAGTTGATTTAATAAACTACTTTGTTTTACTATAGAAGTAGTTTATTTTAGTAAGTACTAATTTATTTTATTTATAGTAAGTGCTTACTGTTGAACTAGTTGATTTAATAAAAATACTTTACTTTTATGATTTTTTTCTGTTCATAGAATTTTTATGATTTTTTTCTGTTGTAATTTTGTTCATAGAATTTTAATGATTTTTTTTGTTCATAGTATTTTCTTTGTCAACTTATTGTGTATGTATAGGAAAATTGTGAATGATATAAGTCATTTATGAATATGTTCATATTTAGAATAGAGGAAAAATGAAAAAAAAGAAGAGAAAGTGTTTAATATAATTAGTTAGAAAAATAATAGAAATTCTGAGTAGTTGAACAAGTTGATTTAATTAATAAAACTACTTTATTTAACTATATATAGAAAAATAATAGAAAAATAATAGAAATTCATATGTATAGTAAGTGCTTAATAGTTGAACTAGTTGATTTAATTAATAAAACTACTTTATTTAACTATATATAGAAAAATAATAGAAATTCATATTTATAGTAAGTGCTTAGTAGTTGAACTAGTTGATTTAATTAATAAAACTACTTTATTTAACTATATATGGAAGTAGTTCCCGCATCGACGTCGGCGATGCCTATCCCGCATCCTCGTCGTCGTCGACTCGGCGGTGGAGGCCTACTTGATCAGGGCCATGTTCGGGACCGGGCTCCGCCGGGCTGGTATTGGGAGGTGCTACCTTCCGGGGGACGTAGGTTGGTGAGGAGGCAGCCCGTTGTTGACCCGATCCTTGTTTGGTGGCGGTCGCGTGGGCCAGTGACGGTGCCGAGGCTTCCGGACACCGTGGAGGTTCGACAATCCCTAGCAGATTCTTCAGGGATCTCACTGGAGCTATGATCCTGTGATGGTTCCTTATCTTTGGGTGTCCACCGCCCGCGACGATACCCGTCGGACGCTACTGTTCTAGTTGTATTAGTGATGCTATATTAGTGATAATATTCGACGATGTACGGACACCAAGAGATGATGTACTTTTGCTTATAATTGAATGCATGCTAATTTGAATACTACTTTATTTTGCAAAAGACTGTTACTAGATCTAGAAAGAATTGGTCCAAAAACTTGATGATGCATTATGGGCCTATAGAATTGCATATAAAAATCCTATGGGTATGTCTCCGTATAAAATGGTTTATGGAAAAGCATGTCACTTACCTCTCGAACTAGAACACAAGGCATATTGGGTTATTAAAGAGCTCAATTATGATTTCAAACTTGCCGGTGGGCTATTTGACATTACTCACTTGATGAATGGAGAACCCAGGCCTATGAGAATGCCAAATTGTTTAAAGAAAAGGCTAAAAGATAGCATTACAAAAGGATACAAAAGCGTGAGTTTAATGTAGGTGATTATGTTTTGCTATACAACTCTCATTTAAGATTTTTTGCAGGAAAACTTCTCTCTAAATGGGAAGGTCCTTACATTGTCGAGGAGGTTTATCGTTTCGGTGCCATAAAAATCAACAACGCTGAAGGCACAAATCCGAAGGTGGTGAATGGTCAAAGAATCAAACAATATATCACAGGTAATCCCATAAATGTTGAAACCAATGTTATTGACACCGTAACCCCGGAGGAGTACATAATGGACACTTTCCAGAACGTTTCATACTCCGAAAAGGAATAGGTATGTGGTACGGTAAGAAAACCGACTCCAAAATTGCTCAACTAGCAATTTTTCTCCGTTTTGGAATATTTAAAAAATTAGGAAAATCAAAAGCAGACTGAAGGAGACATGGGGCATCCATGAGGGTGGAGGGCGTGCCCTACCCCCCTGAGCGCGCCCCCTGCCTCGTGGACACCTCGTGTGCCCTCTGGACTCCGTTTTCTTTTACGATACTTCTTTTGGTCGGTAAAAATTCATTATATAATCTCCCGAAGGTTTTGACCACCGTTCCACGACGAAATCCTCTGTTTTTGTTTTGAGCTATTTTCTGTCAGAGTTTCTCAAGGTCAGGCATCACGTCGTCCCCCTCCTCCAACAATGTGGGCGACGATGATTGGCTAATGAAGATAGAGACGAAGCTAGAAGTGATGTCTACTATGCAACCTTCTCCTTGTAGACGTTGTTGGGCCCCCAAGTGCAGAGGTTTGTAGGACAGTAGCAAATTTCCCTCAAGTGGATGACCTAAGGTTTATCAATTTGTGGGAGGTGTAGGATGAAGATGGTCTCTCTCAAACAACCCTGCAACCAAATAAAAAAGAGTCTCTTGTGTCCCCAACACACCCAATACAATGGTAAATTGTATAGGTGCACTAGTTCGGCGAAGAGATGGCGATACAAGTGCAATATGGATGGTAGATGTGAGTATTTGTAATCTGAAAAATATAAAAACAGCAAGGTAACAAGCGATAAAAGTGAGCACAAATGGTATTGCAATGCTAGGAAACAAGGCCTAGGGTTCATACTTTCACTAGTGCAAGTTCTCTCATCAATAATAACATAATTGGATCATATAACTATCCCTCAACATGCAACAAAGAGTCACTCCAAAGTCACTAATAGCGAAGAACAAACGAATAGATTGTTGTAGGGTACGAAACCACCTCAAAGTTATCATTTCTGATCGATCTATTTAAGAGTCCGTAGTAAAATAACACGAAGCTATTCTTTCCGTTCGATCTATCATAGAGTTCGTACTAGAATAAGACCTTAAAGACACAAAACAACCAAAACCCTAATGTCACCTAGATACTCCAATGTCACCTCAAGTATCCGTGGGCATGATTATACGATATGCCTCACACAATCTCAGATTCATCTATTCAACCGACACAAAGTACTTCAAAGAGTGCCCCAAAGTGTCTACCGGAGAGTCAAGACGAAAACGTGTGCCAACCCCTATGCACAAGTTCATTGAACCCGCAAGTTGATCACCAAAACATACATCTAGTTGATCACGTAAATATCCCATTCTCACCACAGATAAGCACGGCAAGACATACATCAAGTTTTCTCAAATCCTTAAAGACTCAATCTGACAAGACAACTTCAAGGGGAAAACTCAGTCCATTACAAGAGAGTAGATGGGGAGAAACATCATAAGATCCATCTATAATAGCAAAGCTCACGATACATCAAGATCGTGCCAAATCAAGAACACGAGGGAGAGAGAGAGATCAAACACATAGCTACTGGTACATACCCTCAGCCCCAAGGGTGAACTACTCCCTCCTCGTCATGGAGAGCGCCGGGATGATGAAGATGGCCAACGGTGATGGATCTCCCCTCCGGCAGGGTGCCGGAACAGGGTTCCAATTGGTTTTTGGTGGCTACAGAAGCTTGCGGAGGTGGAACTCCTGATCTATTTAGCTCCTCGATGTTTTTAGGGTATATGGACATATATAGGTGAAAGAAGTCGGTTAGGGGAGCCACGAGGGGCCCACGAGGGTGGGGGCGCGCCTAGGAGGCGCGCCTCCCTACCTCGTGGCTTCCTCGTTGCTTCCCTGACGTATACTCCAAGTCTCCTGGATTGCTTCCGTTCCAAAAATAACTCTCCTGAAGGTTTCTTTCCGTTTGGACTCCGTTTGATATTCCTTTTCTTCGAAACACTGAAATAGGCAAAAACAACAATTTGGGCTGGGCCTCCGGTTAATAGGTTAGTCCCAAAAAATAATATAAAAGTGTATAGTAAAGCCCATAAACATCCAAAACAGGTAATATAATAGCATGAATACTTCATAAAGTATAGATACGTTGGAGACGTATCAGCATCCCCAAGCTTAATTCCTGCTCGTCCTCGAGTAGGTAAATGATAAAAGAAATAATTTATGAAGTGTGAATGCTAGAAGGTGCACAAGTTTGATCAATGATAATTTCAATCACCTTTTCTAGCATTATTATATGTTATAACAGTAGCTCATCTCATAAAACTTCTCGTGATCAAGTAACAAGCTATTCACATGTTAAAGCATAGACCATAAACTTCTTGAAAACTAGCAAACTTCATTCTTAGTCATCAAACAATTGCAATTCATCTTATTTTCAGGAAGGGTCTATGTCAGAGCTTTGATTTAGCAAACTCCACATACTCAACTATCATTTAATCTTTCACAATTGCTAACACTCATGTGAAATTTATGTGTTCAAAGTTTTAATCAAACACAGAGAAAGATAGGGGCTTATAGTTTCACCTCCCAACCTTTTACCTCAAGGGTAATGTCAACAATAATAATTTATGAACGCCTACATCCAAGTGGATATATATATCCGGATCACCCCAACAAAAGTGCTTGCCAAAGGAAAAAGTGTAAAAAGGGAAAGGTGATGATCACCATGACTCTTGTACAAGGGTAGAAGATAATAGTAAAAGATAGACTCTTCGCAGAGGGAAGCAGGGGTTTTCATGCGCTTTTGTGGTTGGATGCACAAAATCTTAATGCAAAAGAATGTCACTTTATATTGCCGCTTGTGATAAGGACCTTTATTATGCAGTCCGTCGCTTTTATTTCATCCCTATCACAAGTTCATATAAATCTTATTTTCTTCGCACTAATAGATCATACATATTTAGAGAGCAATTTTTATTGCATGCACCGATGACAACTTACTTGAAGGATCTTACTCAATCCATAGGTAGGTATGGTGGACTCTCATGGAAAAACTGGTTTAAAGGATGTTTGGAAGCACAAGTAGTATTTCTACTTGGTGCAAAGAATTTGGCTAGCATGAGAGGGAAAGGCAATCTCAACATGTTGGATGATCCAAGACAATATAACTTTTCAGATATAGGAAAACATAACCCATTATGTTGTCTTCCTTGTGCAACATCAACCTTTTAGCATGTCATATTTTAATGAGTGCTCACAATTACAAAAGATGTCCAAGATAGTATATTTATATGTGAAATATCTCTTCTTTCAATATTCTTTCATAAATTGTTCAAGTGACCAATACAATGTTTGCTAACATTCAATAAATTTACCACCTCTACTTCTTATATGCGAAGTCATTACTCCCAATGGGATAAAAACATGAAACATATATAATTTCTGATTTATGATATTCAAATCATTCAACCATTTACTCGTAGGATATAAGTGAAGCACACGAGTAAATGACAAACTACTTCAAAAAGATATAAGTGAAGATCAATGAGTAGTCAAATAATTATGTAGCTATGTGAAGACTCTCTCTCATTTAAGGATTTTAGATCTTGGTATTTTATTCAAACAGCAAGCAAACCAAGATAAAATGGCATTGCAAGGATAGAACAACGAATGTGAAGAAGCAAAAACTTAGGTTCAACCGATACTAACCGATAATTGTTGAAGAAGAAAGGTGGGATGCCTACCGGGGCATCCCCAAACTTGGATGCTTGAGACTTCTTGAAATATTATCTTGGGGTGCCTTGGGCATCCCCAAGCTTGAGCTTTTGTGTCTCCTTAATTCCTTTTATATCTTGGTTTCCTAAATCTCGAAAGCTTCATCCACACCAAACTCAACAAGAACTCGTGAGATAAATTAGTATAAACCAATGCAAAAACCTTATCATTTTATACTATAACAAATCACAAAAATTATTATTCAACATTTCATACTTAATGTCTCTGCATATTTAATACTCCTATCCTGAAATAGAATCATGAAACAAGCAAACATATGCAAACAATGCAAACATAACAGCAATCTGCCAAAACAGTATGGTCTGTAAAGAATGCAAGATTCATCATACTTCCCTAACTCCAAAAATTATGAGTAAATACTACACTGTAGAATATTTATCAGAGCTCAATATGCAAAAAGTTTCAATATTATATCATCCTCTGACTTTTCTAGGGAATTTTTGCAACAGCGGTAAACTTTCTGTTTTGAAGCAGCACATGTATAATTGCAAAATAAGCATGGTAAAGGCTATCCTTGACATTTTTATTGAAAATATAGATGCAAAACATTATTATAAATAACAGAAAGACAATACTAACAAAATAAAATGACACTCCAAGAAAAACACATATCATGTGGTGAATTAAAATATAGCTCCAAGTAAAGTTACCGATGAATGAAGACGAAAGAGGGGATGATTTCCGGGGCATCCTCAAGCTTAGGATCTTGGTTGTCCTTGAATATCACCTGGGGGTGCCTTGGGAATCCCCAAGCTTAGGCTCCTGCCACTCCTTATTCCATAGTCCATCGAATCTTTACCCAAAACATGAAAACTTCACAACACAAAATTCAACAGAAAATCTCATGAGCTCCGTTAGTATAAGAAAATAAACCACCACTTAGGTACTGTTGTGAAATCATTATAAATTCATATTGGTGTAATATCTACTGTATTCCAACTTCTCTATGGTTTGTACCCTCCGATCCTACTCATAGATTCATCAAAATAAGCAAACAACACATAGAAAACAGAATCTATCAAAAACAGAACAGTCTGTAGTAATATGTATCATTCGAATACTTCTGTAACTCCAACAATTCTGAAATAAATTGATGGACCTGAGGAATTTGTCTATTAATCATCCGAAAAAAGAATAAACCTAAAATCACTCTCCAGTAAGAAATGTCAGCTATTCTCGTGAGCGCAAAAGTTTCTGTTTTTTACAGCAAGATCACAAAGACTTCACCCAAGTCTTCCCAAAGGTTATACTTGGCACAAACACTAATTAAAACATAAAACCACATCTAACCAGAGGCTGGATGAATTATATATTACTAAACAGGAACAAAAAGTAAGAAACAAAAATAAATTTGGGTTGCCTCCCAACCAGCGCTAACGTTTAACGCCCCTAGCTAGGCATGATGATTTCAATGATGCTCATATAAGATAAGAATTGAAACATAAAGAGAAAATCATGAAGATTATGACTAGCACATTTAAGTCTAACCCACTTCCTATGCATAGGGATTTTTTGAGCAAACAACTTATGGGAACAATAATCAACTAGCATCTGAAGGTAAAACAAACAGAGCTTCAAGATTTTTCAACACATAGAGAGGAAACTTGATATTATTGCAATTCCTACAAGCATATGTTCCTCTCTCATAATAATTTTCAGTAGCATCATGAATAAATTCAACAATATAACCATCACATAAAGCATTCTTTTCATGATCTACTTGCATAGAAATTTTACTACTCTACACATAAGCAAATTTGTTCTCATGAATAGTAGTGGGAGCAAACTCAACAAAATAACTATCATGTGAAGCATAATCCAATTGAAAATTAAAATCATGATGAAAAGTTTCATGGTTACCTTTATTCTTTATAGCATATGTGTCATCACAATAATCATCATAAATAGGAGGCATGCTTTCATCATAATAAATTTTCTCATCAAAACTTGGGGGACTAAACATATCATCTGCATCAAACATAGGATCCCCAAGCTTGTGGCTTTGCATATCATTAGCATCATGGGTATTCAAAGAATTTATACTAACAACATTGAAATCATGCTCATCACTCACATATTTTATGCCAAGCATTCTATGTAATTCTTCTTCTAGTACTTGAGCACAATTTTCCTTCCAATCATTTTCACGAAAGACGTTAAAAAGATGAAGCATATGAGGAACCCTCATTTTTTTGTCGTTTTCTTTTATAAAATAAACTAGTGATAAAACAAGAAACAAAAATATTCGATTGCAAGATCTAAAGATATACCTTCAAGCACTAACCTCCCCGGCAACGGCGCCAGAAAAGAGCTTGATGTCTACTACGCAAACTTCTCCTTGTAGACGTTGTTGGGCCTCCAAGTGCAGAGGTTTGTAGGGCAGTAGAAAATTTCCCTCAAGTGGATGACCTAAGGTTTATCAATCTGTGGGAGGTGTAGGATGAAGATGGTCTCTCTCAAACAACCCTGCAACCAAATAACAAAGAGTCTCTTGTGTCCCCAACACACCCAATACAATGGTAAATTGTATAGGTGCACTAGTTCGGCGAAGAATGGTGATACAAGTGCAATATGGATGGTAGATATGAGTATTTGTAATCTGAAAATATAAAAACAGCAAGGTAACAAGCGATAAAAGTGAGCACAAATGGTATTGCAATGCTAGGAAACAAGGCCTAGGGTTCATACTTTCACTAGTGCAAGTTCTCTCATCAATAATAACATAATTGGATCATATAACTATCCCTCAACATGCAACAAAGAGTAACTCCAAAGTCACTAATAGCGGAGAACAAACGAAGAGATTATTGTAGGGTATGAAACCACCTCAAAGTTATCCTTTCTGATCGATCTATTCAAGAGTCCATAGTAAAATAACACGAAGCTATTCTTTCTGTTCGATCTATCATAGAGTTCGTACTAGAATAACACCTTAAGACACAAATCAACCAAAACCCTAATGTTACCTAGATACTCCAATGTCACCTCAAGTATCTGTGGGCATGATTATACGATATGCATCACACAATCTCATATTCATCTATTCAACCAACACAAAGTACTTCAAAGAGTGCCCCAAAGTGTCTACCGGAGAGTCAAGACGAAAAAGTGTGCCAACCCCTATGCATAAGTTCATTGAACCCGCAAGTTGATCACCAAAACATACATCAAGTAGATCACATGAATTTCTCATTGTCACCACAGATAAGCACGTCAAGACATACATCAAGTGTTCTCAAATCCTTAAAGACTCAATCCGACAAGAGAACTTCAAGGGGAAAACTCAATCCATTACAAGAGAGTAGAGGGGGAGAAACATCATAAGATCCAAATATAATAGCAAAGCTCGCGATACATCAAGATCGTGCCAAATCAAGAACACGAGAGAGAGAGAGAGAGAGAGAGAGAGAGAGAGATCAAACACATAGCTACTGGTACATACCCTCAGCCCCGAGGGTGAAATACTCCCTCCTCGTCATGGAGAGCGCCGGGATGATGAAGATGGCCACCGGTGATGGATCCCTCCTCCGGCAGGGTGCCGGAATAGGGCCCCGATTGGTTTTTTGTGGCTACAGAGGCTTGCGGCGGCGGAACTCCCGATCTATTGTGCTCCTCGATGTTTTTAGGGTATGTGGACATATATAGGCGAAAGGAGTCGGTCAGGGGAGCCACGAGGGGCCCACGAGGGTGGGGGCGCGCCTCCTTGCCTTGTGGCTTCCTCGTTGCTTCCCTAATGTATACTCCAAGTCTCTTGGATTGCTTCCGTTCCAAAAATAACTCTCCCGAAGGTTTCATATCGTTTGGACTCCGTTTGATATTCCTTTTCTTCGAAACACTGAAATGGGCAAAAACAACAATTTGGGTTGGGCCTCCGGTTAATAGTTTCGTCCCAAAAAATAATATAAAAGTGTATAGTAAAACCCATAAACATCCAGAATAGGTAATATAATAGCATGAATATTTCATAAATTATAGATACGTTGGAGACATATCAAGAAGAAATCGGGGAAATCAAGGAAGGTTACAAGATCAAGGGGGCCGCAGAGGAGCAAGTCCCGATAGTAGAAGAAGAAGGCTTCTTTCAACCTTACTAAACTCATCTCACCCCTACTGAAATTGAAGCTTTCAAGATGATTGAGCTAGCTCGCATACAAAACAAGTATCTCACACGTGAAAATATTTTGTTGCAAGAGCATATCACCGCACTCAAGGGCATTATCCGCAAGTTGGAGGATCTCCTACGCTCGATGTGCGACACCCCGTCATCAACAACTTCATCATCACCACCTTCGAAGAAAGAAACATAAACACATGGGTATGGTCACTCCCGCCAACTGCCAAGCTTGAGGGAGGTGCCCCGGTATCGTATCACCATCACACCTCTATCTTTGCTGTTTTTCTTAGTTCGATCCTTTTGGTTATATCTTGATCTAGTAGAATAAAATTTTATTATGATCTAGTTTTGAGTTTTGTGTTGATCCCTTTCTATGTAATCGAGTCTGTGAGCTATATATAATAAAGATTAGTTTTGAGTTGAGGGCTTCGCTATCTTGCTATGATTTGAGGGAATAAAAGAAAAAGAAAGAATAAAAAGAAATAAAAAGATCATATTGATCTTATGGAGACTAATGACTTCACATATGGTAGTTCTTCCCTTGCATAAATCACTTTCAGATGTGCCTTAATCTCTCGGACCTCTAGTGAGGATCCGGTTACTGCAGCCCTAGTACGAGCATGCGCAAGATGAGTTTTTAACTTGGCAATTTGTCTCCTGATGGATACGAACACCTCACGAGCCCATCTTTACATATTACTCGTCATGTTGCTAAGCCTATTCCAGGTCACAGTCAAACAAGCTTCCCCTGAGCCCGCCGCCTCCCATGCTTCCTGTACCATAGCATCGCATTGATCATATCTCGTCCATGCTTCCTCGAACTGAAATGGCCTTGGTCCTTCACTATCCGTCCGTGGAGCTATCTCCATCACACGTACAAGGATAGCGTGATGGTCAGATTCTTCAGTTACAACATGTCTCCGAAAATAACTCCAGTAAACTGTCTGTGCATGTAGCACAAACTAGGCGCACTTGAATATTCGTTGCACCGTCTCGCTTGTTGTCCTCTGTGTATGGGTACCCCGAGAAGCCGAGGCCACAGTCTGCCAAACAATCACGAAAATCCTCCATTTGCGCAAAAAGGCCCTGGGTTTCCACCTAGCTTACTAGTCTGGAAGAGTGCCTCCTTGTAATCACCAACACAGATCCATGGAAGGTTATCTTGTGCTCGGAGATACGTGATCGCATCCCACGATTTCTTTCGTAAATTAGTCTTTGGCTCCCCATAGAATCCAGTGAATCTCTAGGTCTTGTCCTCCCAAATCATCTTCGCATCGATGAAGTATTGGCACCATGGCCTGATCTTTACCTACACATTTTCTCTCCACCACAAAGCAAGACCCCTGCTCAAGCCTTGACAATCCACAACAACTCCTCTTTTAAAGCCAAGGCTCCACTTGAGTTTCTCCATCGCTCTCGCCTTCTTCTTAGTTTCTGAAAGGAACAACACTGCTGGGTTGTAAGACCATATCAGGTCTCGTAATTCACCTACTGTCGAACCCAACCCCGGTCCTCGACAGTCCAGGCTAGGCAATTCATGGTGACCGGCGGGGTCTGCCATTACATTTTTGTTCTCAAAGATGCGCTCAAACACAGAAGATGGTTTACGTCTTTTATCGCGAATGAACGCCTCATGCTCAAACTTCCTATCTGGATCATCCTTCGCCACCCATCTTTGCTTGGTCCTTCTCTTCCTATTTTCCTTCTCAAAACATGTTTAGGGCTGCATCTGATGGGTCGGCCTATACTCATGCCTTGGCTTCCTCCTATACGTGCCTCTCGTTCTGTCTCTGAAGCCATGTTTACATGTATCAGATGCACCATCAGTCCACCTTGCATGATCCGGGCGTTGAAAGTTTGGCGACTAAGCATTGTTCTTTCCCTTGGCTTCCCATGTCTTACCCTGAGAACTATCTTTCTGCCTCTGTTGTTCAACTAATTTGCTCCTCAAATCTTGTTCTCTATGTTATTCCAAGCCCCTCCGCAGATTGTTTTGACCCGGGACCTGGTCACTAGTCCGCGCCTTATTAGGGCTCGTCACCTCCCCCCCCCCCCCACTAGGTCTGTAATCCGCGCCAGTGCGCGAGTCCGTCGTTCGGGTAAATTGTGCATGTAAGTTTCTTTTGGTTGGAAGGTCATGAACTCTCGGCTATCCCGACTGACTCTTCTCGCTATCACCCGTCCGATCACTGCCAAATTTGTTGGTGTTGCTAGCAGCAGCCCCCTGCGATCCCTCCTTTGCAGAATTACCTCTTCTCGGTGACACTCTAAGCCAGCCTCCCCACTGCTCTATTGAGTCCACTGGTGGCTCACACACACCTATGCATGTACTAAACGTCCATATTCGAAGCAGAAGTGAGGAATCTTCTCATAATGAAAATAATACCACGTCCTATCTTTATCCTCCAGTGCGGATTTTAAGTAGAAACCTCTGACCAAAGGTTCAAATGCGGATATCTTAGCTCTAACCCTTAAGTGTTGTCCTCCGGCCATTCCCTCATTATCAGCATCCACTTTGATCACCTCCCCTATCAAGTTGCCGAAGGCCTCCCCGAATGCCTTAGTTCTCTTTCCTGGTGGCAAATCACAAACTTGGACCCATACATCAATCTTATCGAAAACCATCTCTGAGGGTCGGGTACTACCTTCATAAGATTTTAGGATCAAAACATTGAAATCATACTGCCACGGGCCATTATTCCCGGCATGCTTCCAGTCACCTTCACTGCCGAATTGCACCTAAAAATGTTTCCACCCAGAACTCTGAATTTAGCCTCCTTGTGAAGGCCCCACGCACGCAGCATCGGCCGTTCCAGCACAGTCTTGTTCATGGGCCTGGTCGTGCAAGCTTTTCCCACTGCCACCCATCGTGAGAACTTTGGCCTTACATCTTCTGGATCATCAAAAGTTATGCCATTTGCCTCCTTGTCCATGAGCACCATACTACCCAATCTAGCAGACAGGCTTGTAGCATGGTCCGGCATCTTGCTCTGCACCGGAGACTTGGAAGAACCCCGTCCAGCAGATCCATCCAGCTTCCGTGTCGTCGGAGTAGCCGCCGTCGTCGCTGCTGGGTCTGGTTTGTTCTTTGGAGTTGCTGCAGCCTTCTTGCCCGTCCTTCCACCAACAGCATCGCTCCTGACGAAGATGCACTACACCGATACGGAACCAGGGATGCACCGTCGCTGCCCTAGTCACCGCCGGAGCTAAACCCCCCTGTTCGGCAAAACACTAACCCTAGCGCCAGAAGCCAATCGCCTCGCGATCGCCTCCCCAATCGCCAGAGCGTTTTCTGATACGTCCATTTTGCATCATGCTTTTATATCAATATTTATTGCATTATGGACTGTTATTTCACATTATGGTACAATACTTATGCCTTTTGTCTCTTATTTTACAAGATTTGCATGAAGGGGGAGAATGCCGGCAGCTGAAATTCTGGACCGGAAAGGAGCAAATCTGAGAGACCTATTCTGCACAACTCCAAAAGTCATGAAAATTTACGGAGAATTATTTTGGAATATATGAAAAAATATTGGGCAAAGAAAATACCAAAGAGGCCCACCAGGAGGCCACAAGCCTAGTTTATGCATTGCTTCGTAAGGGGCTGATTTGGATCCACATGTTTCATGCTATGGTTAGATTTATCTTAATTCTTCTTTCATAGTTGCGGATGCTTGTGAGAGGGGTTAATCATAAGTGGGAGGCTTGTCCAAATAAAGAAAGCACTCAAGCACCGGTCCACCCACATATCAAATTATCAAAGTAACGAACATGAATCATATGAGCATGATGAAAACTAACTTGACAATAATTCTCATGTGTCCTCGGAGTGCTTTGCTTTATATAAGAGTTTGTCCAGGCTTGTCCTTTGCTACAAAAAGGATTGGGCCACCTTGCTGCACCTTAGTTACACTTGTTACTTGTTATCCGTTATGAATTATCTTATCACACAACTATCTGTTACCGATAATTTCATTGCTTGCAGAGAATACCTTGCTGAAAACCGCTTGTCATTTCCTTCTGCCCCTCATTGGGTTTTGACACTCTTACTTATCGAAAGGACTACGATAGATCCTCTATACTTGTGGATCATCATTTTCCTACGTGGTGGACCCGGGCATTGGTTTGGACTATCCGGGTACACTTGATTATGCAATTTATGTTGTTGTTTTGCCAATTTATATTGCACATGGATTATACAGGAAAAAAATGAGGTTGTGCCTACTCTCTATTTTGTTCCTAGGTCCGTCGCTGCCCCGTGCTCTCACACGTATAAGAAAGAAAATAAAAATAGCTAGATGTGTATGGCCTTTTGTATTAACTAGGACAATGCTAGGAGTTGCAACGAGATATAAATATTCTAGTACGTTAGCTTGTGATTTATCTATCCATATTAATGTGATTGACCAAATAAATGTTTATTAAATCATACCCGTGATTTATATTGTAGTTTCATGGGAAGTTTGGTAAATAAATTAAGGTTGAATTGGTGCAAAGGTAAGTAAGTAAATTAATGTGATTGAGCAAAGTACTGGGATGGTGCGGTCAAATATAGCATGGTTAAAAAATCAGTTGGATAAAAAAGCCGGCGAAGTAACATGGTGGGAGAGAGTAACTGGTTGATGAAGAGTTCTACCTGACAGAAAAAAGAACGCTTCTTATTTTTGAAGTACTAGAGATAGAGATGGTATTGACTGGTTGGCGTGTCTAATATCAATGTTTTTCTTGCGGGGAGCATCTCTGGTGTCGAAAATGAAAGGTATCACTATTTCAAGGAAAATGTCCAAATAAACATAGTGCATGGTTGTTATTATAAAAAATGCAACATAGATATAATTGTCACAAATTACAGAAGTAGCCATCAAACAAAGCTATGGATGTAAACGAGATAGCTATCTCCGGCCAATCAAAAAGAACCTACAAGTTTTTCCGTTCAAACAATGACTAACAAGACATAATATCTTATCACAATACACAATGGATATGTATATATACTCCGTCTGTTCACTATTATAAGATGTTCTAACCTTTTCTGATTTGGGTGTATATAGACGCATTTTAGTGTGTTTGTTCACTTATTTGAGTCTACAAGTAGTCCATACTAAAACTATCCAAAACATCTTATATTTGTGACTAAGAAAATATTTCTTTATGTTACCATTATATATTATTACTACATCCTGATTTGTATGGCTCGCATGGATTTAAATCAGAAAATTTAATCATTAATGTAGTCAATAAAATATTTGTTATATGTCATTTATACAGCAAAACTTCTTTTATTGTGAATCTAATTATGTACTAGTTTTTTGTGACATATAAATAATATTGTATAGAACAAATTAATGATCAAAAAAATTCATTGAAATATGTGTGAACCCTATAAACCACGATAGAGGGACTAGTATATGTGTAAGCATGCATACATGGTGATCAATAAAGATCGACAAATTAATTGTGTTTGAGTATCAGTTTGGGCATCACCTGGCCTGTGGTCTGATGGCCAGGGAAGTGTTCAGTTAAACTCTATCTGGAAACAAGTGTGGCAGCTCCGAGTCACGGGAAAAGTGAAGCACTTCGGCTGGAAGGTGTTGAGAGGATTTCCCCCAAGTTATGGAGTTCTCGCAGGAAGACACATACCTCTAATACCCCAACGTCCGATATGTAAGAGAGGGATGGAAGACACCCAACACTGTATTTTTACTTGCCTGAGTGCAATGGAGGTTTGGACGCAGCTTAGTTTAAATGAAGTGATTCAGAAGGTTGTCGCTGAAGATGGACCAGGTTCTGTTACCATGCACGTTCTCATGAGACAAAATGTCCAGGATGGAGACTTTCCATAGGCGGAACTGATTATTATGACCACTTGGTGCATCTGGTGGAAACGTCGCCAGTGCGTCAAGGGAGAGCCCATTCAGCCCTAGAGCGAACTACTACATCGATCAAGCTAATCTCTACTAATTTTGTCAGATCTTGTACTCCAAACCCGTTAGAAATAAGAATCATGTAAGGAAGATGTCGGCGATAGGAGTGGTGAAAATCAACGTAGATGTGTCATTTTATGATGATACTCTAACGGGAGCCACTGGTGCTATTGCGTGAGCTTCAACATGGTACCTGCCTGATATCAGTGATTTGGATTCGGCAGATATTATTGCTAATTGGAATGGACTGCTGTTGGCAACAAATGTTGGGTGTAGTGGTGTTTATTGAGTCTGATATCACCTTTGTGGTTCAAGCGGTTGTTCAAGATGAAGCATACCAGGGGCCTGAGCTTCCAATTAGCACGCAATGCAAACACTTGGCATCTGAATTTGCTAAGACTTTTGGGCATTGCTTTATAGAAGCTAATGAAGGAGCTAATAGCCATGCAAAAATTGTTCTACTACAAGATGGTTAGGCTTTTGGGATCCGACTCTCCCTTATTATATTTCTACAATTCTTGTAAATGGCTTAGCCATTATATGAGGAATACAGTCTGGTAATTATGGGGGGAAAAGATCGATATAGATCAATTAATTTGTAGTTTGACATGACACATTGTAGATTTTCACTGGAATATGTGCAAACCCTACAAACTATAGAGGGACTAGTATATATGTAAGCATGCATACATGGTGATCAACAAAGATCGACAGATCAATTCAATTATAGATTTTTGACATGACACATTGTCAGCACATGCATTGTGATCCATATCGAGCAACATAATACATACTGACTTAATTAGCAACAGGTATGAGACACGCAACATTGTCAACCATGAGATTCATAATAACCTAGCATGCGCCACATCGTACCAAGTAATCTTGAGACTGGTATATATAATGAAGTAATCCGCGTCAACGACGTAACCGTGGAAAAAGTCATGTATATGGCTCATTGAAAGATCTAACTATCATCTGATTTCTGACATAAGTGTCTGCTCGTCAGAGCAATGACTAGTGTAGGCATCATGATATGCCAAGGGCAGCCTATTGTTCATCGCGTAGTTAAGGTTAGGCAACGGCTCATCACGTTCCAGGAACTCCATTGCCTTCTGAACAGTAGGCCTTTTGGCACCGTCAAGAAGAGAACACCAGAGTCCTAGGACAGCCACACGCTGCATCTGCGTCTGCCACGTAGCAAAGTCATCCCCATGCAACTTTTCATCTACAGCCTCGATGACCTTGCCTCCTTGATATAGCTCCCATACTTCCAACCTGGACTTCCCGGTGCATATAATGTCTAGCAGGACTATTCCAAAGCTGTAGACGTCAGATCTAGGGTGCAACTCGACTTTCCCATCATTCATGCATTCTGGATCCATGTACCTTAGGGTCCCTATAGCAGTTGTCATTATCGCCGCGTTGTTCTTATTGCCGATCCTCGACAGCCCAAAGTCAGCAAGCTTGGCCTTGAAGCCGTTGTCCAGGAGTACATTGCCGGGTTTGATATCTCTATGCAGAATTGGACGGTGGCAATCACGGTGGAGGTAAACGAGAGCAGAGCCAATATATTTCACGATTTGGTACCTGACAGCCAGACAGACAAATGAACGAATATAATCCGTGCAACGTTAATAATATACTACCTCCATATTAAAATACAAGACGTTTTGGTAGGATATAAAATGGCCTACCAAAACGTCTTATATTTGGTACGGAGGTAGTACTACCTTCAAAAACGAAATAATATAAGGACCGAATAATGCATCATATATAGTACCTTTTTGGCCAAGACAATACTTGGTCACATTTGAATAGGTGGTAGTCCAGGTCACGGTTGGGCACCAGTTCATAGACAAGGAAGACCTCGTCATCCTTTTTCTTCCTGCCGCACCAGCACATAAAATCGAGTAGGTTTTGGTTGTTTTCCCTACGGCACCAACCTTTCACTTTGACGAGATTCTTGTGCTTTGCTTGGCTAATGGCGTTTATCTCGGCAAAGAAGTCCAGATTTCCGCGTCTCACCTCTTTCAAGATCTTCTTTACAGCCACCTCAGTGTCGTCTGCAGATACCTTGGAGGGTAGACTATCCAATTCTCTTGAGGGCACGCCTGATGACGATCCCTTGGCAAGCTTACCCCTGTAAACTACTCCAAAAGCACCTTGCCCAATAATCTTCTGCTCAGAGAAGTTGTCCGTTGCCGCAGCCAGAACACAGTACTCAAACCATCTGGCTCCACCAGTTCGTGCCAAGAAGTCATGACTTGTGCTCCTTGTCCACTTCAAACAGGAGATGATACACCACCCCACAAACATCAACGCCACGGCTCCTCCAACCGATCCTCCAACAATCGCTGGCTTCATGTTATGAACTGCGCATGCATGCACCGAAATATAAGGCGTACGTAGGTTCAAGGAATCGAGGAGGAGGAGGAGGATGAGCTGCGCGCTGCCGGTGCTTGCAGCAGGCCAGCCCATGACCACGCAGTGGTAGGTGTACGTACGTAGTAGTAACTGGCTAACAAGACGAACAGGAAAGAAGGGCTAGCGAGCAACGGTGGTGAGAGGGATTGAGCGGTGGGTGGCCTATTTATGGGCCACGACACGACGCAACTGACGCGATCATAACCGCATGCACGGTGCAGGTCGTCGGCCGGTCAACGGCCATATGACACGGCATGTCTTTCGTCCACACAAGGGCATACGTGCTGGAACATGCGACCGAACAATGAAACATACACTGCTCCTAAACAAGCCTTGAAAACCGAATTGACGCATGTGCGCCAAGTACGTACGTGCACCAGAACCACCATCACGGAGAGAGCACGGCAGGGTTAAAAATTTCAACGAAATTTCACATATTTCGGTGTGGTCCGAAAAAATTAATCACAAAATTTTGAGCCAGTTTTAAACAAATTTCAGAATAAATATAAACTAGACTAAAATCCAATAAAATTGGAAATCTCAAAATCCGAAAAAATAAAAAATATGTGTTTTTTTTAAATCACATATTTCTGTGGGGCCTGAAATTGTTTTGTTTTTTTAGGAAATTTAGGTCACCGGTAGTCATGTCAAGGAGTTATGCCATTAGTAACTCCGTCGCATTAAGTACTCACTCACTAAAAGAGTGGTCATTCATCGAAACAGGCTTTCACCCCACTTTATATATAAAGAGGCAACCAAACAAGTACAAGGCCAAACGATACAAGGTGATGAGGTTGTCCTCCTACAATGTCGATCTCAGGATAATCATATCAGGCAAGACGCACGCGACAAGGCTACCAAGTGAGAGCATATAAGGAACGGGTTAGAATGCCACGCTACGTTCTATAACACCTAAGATCCGCGACAATATCCCCAAGAATGGATATTAACGCTAAGCGTCGTCATTGCCGAGTCCACCAGCCGCCCACATCACGGTGCATCCACCACTGAAAGAGTGGTCATTGCCTAGAATTGAGTGAAAATGAAGACGAGAAAGGCCCCAACTTGTCGAGAAGGCGCGAAAGGGGAAGTGCAATTTCGCGAAACACGTCATCAGAAAAATCCATGCACGCGATTCCCAAGTTTCTGATCTAGATGTTTGAAACGATACTGATGGTCAAAGTATTCAAGTTTCAACTTAATACTACATGAGTAGTACCTGAATAGGATGTCGTTTGTTTGAACATGAAGGTGCTTCTCATTTCTATCCAAGTCTTCCTCATCGCCACACAACTTGCCGTAGGTACTCCGTACTTGTTTGTGGAAATTTCGTATTAGACTCAATCACTGGGTTACTGGTTAGGAGAAAATGAGAGCCTGAGCAATACGCTACGTACATTCAGGTGACCAGCTAGCACAGCCATCATCTAAGCAGGGGAATACTTTGAAAGGTTCGTCCCATCTCTTCTTTCGGCGAATTTGCGTCCGACGCAATAACCTCATCCACCGGCCCCGTCGACCACGGTCATCCGACACCGCAGTTAGTCTGCATCAGGAGAAACTCCGACGACCACTCACAGTCCATTTTCGCCGAATGCATGCAGCGGTTGTTGGTGAGCCAGCGAGTTAGGCCTCCTTTGGTTCATAGAAATTTTGTAGGAATTGTAAAGAATAGAAACTTTGAAGAAAAGATTTCTTTGAAGCCCTTCCGTTTGTAGGAAACAGTGGCAGACCCACCATTGGGGCGAGCTGGGGCAGCCGCCCCAGGTCGCCGGTGGAGAAAAATCGAACCCCTGTTACATATCCTTCCTCCTCATTTCCTCTGGCGAGCGATTCATGGTGGCGGCCACGTTGGCGTTGGTCTATGTTTATGCATGATACTGGGGTACGTGACCAGTTTGAGGTAGAAAGAGATTTGGGATGGACTGCAGAACTGGGCTAGGTTACTACAGGCCCAAATGCCCGATCGACAGGTCTCCTTGTCAAACAAAAAAATATCCCCAACCGATCCATTATTCTGTAGGTTTCATTTGAAATTATGGGATCATATTGTGGCATCAAGTAAGCATTTTAAGCGACGGCAATCCATTTTAGTAGTTTACTAGTGTTTAAGACATGTTCTATACAAGGTGCTTGCAGATATCCCCTACCCTTGCGGCTAGGGTTTACTTCCTCCTAGGCGATCGTGGTCGCCTCTGAGTTCGCCATCGCCTCCATCCGGCTTGGCTGGGTCTTGCCCTCCCCGGCCGGTCCTCCTCTCCACGACTGGATGGCGTCCCCATCGGATGCTCACTCCGCCACTAGCGGCGGCGGCGCGGCGGCTGCTAAACAAGACCTTCGCGATATCTTCAATCAACTGGATCTCAATGACGATGACTTTGATGATGTCGAGATTGATGAGGAAGATCCAGAGATCGATGAAAGCGTCAGGTGGCTTGCCCTAGCGAGGGTACACACTGGAAAAAAATTCAGTCAATCAGCGTTCTATAAGGATATGCGTGCGGCTTGGAATCCAGCGCAAAGGGTACGGTTCCGACCGGTTGGACCGAATTTGTTCGTCGTCCAAGCATCTTGCTTGGGGGACTGGGAACGTATGATGAGGCAAGGGCCCTGGTTGTTCCGTAACTGGGCTGTTCTGATGTGTCCATATGATGGGTTCAGTAAAACAGAGGAAATCGACATTGGCGATCTGGCTACAGATCCACAAGTTGCCAGATGGATTCTGCAAGCAATCGATAGTGGAGAAACTTCTAAAAGATTCTGGAGAAATTCTGGACATGCGGCTTGATGGAAACACCTGGGGTGATTATGTGCGGGTGAGAGTTAAGCATGATGTTCGACGCCCCCTCACAAAATATGTGAGCATAGTCCGTGCAAGCAAACGCCAGGTTTATCTTGTCAGGTATGAGAAGCTAGCAAGATTTTGCAAAGTGTGTGGTCTCATCGGACATGTGTTCAAGGAGTATGGTCTGGGTATACATGATGAAACAAAGATGAAGTTTGGGGATTGGCTGTATGCCGATGGCCCAAATCAAGCCAGGAACGATACTAAAATACCCACGACATATAATACAGCTCGCCCTAGTGCGAGACATGAAGAGCCACATGGCTCACATGTGGAGAAGAGTACACCACAGGAGAAACTGGATCCATCGTTTGAGGATACTGATTCTAGTCCTGTGAAGAAAACGTCTACAAGAATGGAGCTTGACAAAGATCCGAGGAAGAGACTTAATATGGATGCCGCTGATGGAAACTCAGGCCTCCCACCTCAACACCCGGGTGTGTTGGCAATCACGGATGGGAGTGGTGCGGATCAGCAGGAGGGTACCTCCCCATCAAGCAGCACTAACAGCGAGGAGATTTTGGCGGCCTCCAGCGAGGAGGACCATCGGACGCAATTAATATCCTCGCTTGGAACTGCCGGGGGGCGGGGAACCGCCGGACAGTTCATGAGGTGTTGGCCCTCGTCAACGCTAATGTCCCCAAGCTAGTCTTCTTAAGTGAGACTAGGCAAGATGCTAAAAAGATTGAGAAGCTCAAATGGAGATTAGGTTTAAAAGGCTTTCATGGTGTCAGCAGCCATGGAAGAAGTGGTGGATTGGCTCTCTTTTGGGATGAGTCTTTGAACGTGACAGTGCTTGATGCGTGTTGCCGGTACATCGATGTTCAGATTGATGATATTGGTGGAGGGAATGCGTGGAGAGGAACCTTCGTATATGGAGAGCCTAAAGTGGAAAACAGGCAAGCTATGTGGGATCATCTTTCTAGGCTCAGAGCAATCTCGCAGGAACCATGGTTTGTGTGTGGTGACTACAATGAGGCCTTGTGGCAGCATGAACATCTATCTAGGAACCTGCGATCGGAAACGCAAATGTCAACTTTTAGAGAGTGTCTGCTGCTCTGCGAGCTCGAAGATTTGGGCTTTGCGGGAATTCCCTACACATATAATAATGGGCAAGATGGCGAACACAATGTGCAGGTTAGACTCGACCGCGCTTGCGCGGACGAAGCTTGGCGGGATCTGTTTCCGGCGTCTAGGGTGGTACACCTTGTATCATCTTGCTCGGATCATTCCCCCATCCTGATTCAGATTGGAGATGTCCAAGTACTCCGGCGGCAAGGACGGGCGCCACGCTATGAAATCATGTGGGAGCGCCACCCGGATCTACCGGAGGTGGTAGCTAAAGCTTGGGCTAAGAACAAGCCCAACGGTGGTCTAGATTCTGTGGCTGCGTCCCTGAGACAATTAATGACAAGTATGAAGGAATGGAGCAAAGCGAATTTTGGTAATGTCTTAAAGGAAATTGAGAACTTACGGAACCAGCTAGCTGAGTTACAGTTGGCTGGGGCAGACCGCTCCCAGATTCGATGTAAGATGAACCAACTTGACGAGCTCCTATACAGAGAGGAGATGATGTGGCTTCAGCGGTCTCGTATCACGTGGCTAAAGGAAGGCGAACGAAATACAAAATACCTGCACCGTAGGGCAATATGGAGGGCAAGGAGAAATCACATTCAGCGCCTAAGAAAGAGGGATGGCTCTTGGTGCAATGTAGCATCTGAGATGGAGAGGATGTCCAACTCATATTTCAAGGAAGTATACACAAAGGATCCTACCCTTGATCCAGCTGTGGTCCTGGAATGTATACAACCGAGAGTTTCGACAGAGATGAATGCTTCTGTCGGGATGCCTTTTTCTGAGAAAGAAATCTCTGATGCACTTTTCCAAATTAGGACACTAAAGGCGCCGGGTGTTGATGGCTTCCCGGCGCGCTTCTATCAACGGAATTGGGGGGTGCTAAAAACTGATATTACAAAGGCTATCCAGGAATTCTTTGCTACCGGGATCATGCCGGAAGGTGTCAATGAGACGGCGATTGTGTTGATTCCAAAAATCCCACATCCATAGGAACTAAAGAATTTCCATCCAATTAGTCTTTGCAATGTGGTATATAAAATTGTGTCTAAATGCATGGTGAATAGGTTACGACCTTTTCTAGCAGAGCTTATTTCTGAAAATCAAAGTGCCTTCGTTCCTGGAAGGCTTATTACGGATAACTCGATCATTGCTTTTGAATGTATCCATCATATACAGTCTTTGAAGGAGAATTCACCGGCATTCTGTGCTTATAAGCTTGATTTGTCCAAGGCCCATGACCGTGTCGATTGGGTTTTCCTAGAGAAGGCGCTATGCAAGTGGGGCTTCTCTCAATTTTGGATTTCTCGAGTCATGGCATGTGTCTCCTCGGTTAAGTACTCAGTTACATTCAATGGCGAGTTATTGGAAACGTTTACCCCTTCCAGGGGGCTTCGGCAAGGTGATCCTTTATCCCCCTTTCTGTTCCTCTTTGCTGCTGATGCTCTATCGGCCTTGATTAATAGATCCATGGCGGAGGATGGTTTGAAAGGGGTGAAAATTTGTAGAGCTGCACCGGAAATCTCCCATCTGCTATTTGCGGATGATTCACTTTTGTTTTTTCAAGCTTCAGAACAACAGGCAAATCTGGTGAAGGTTTTGTTGAACACTTACGCGGCAGCCACAGGCCAATTAATAAATCCCTCAAAGTGCTCCATCCTTTTCTCAGATCATTGCCTGCCAACAATTGCTTCGGAAGTAAAGCGTGTGTTGGAGATCACACAGGAGGTCTTTGAGCCTAAATATTTGGGACTTCCTGTGCCGGAAGGGAGAATGCATAAGGGGAAATTTGAAACCGTTCAAGAAAGGTTACGAAAAAGATTAGTTGACTGGAGCGAACAATATATGTCATCAGGTAACAAGGAGATTTTAATTAAGTCTGTTGCGCAAGCTATTCCAGCATATGTGATGAGTGTCTTCAAGCTTCCCGCTTCAGTGTGTGATGAGTTAACACGCTTGATGCGTCAATATTGGTGGGGTGTTGAAAAGGGGAAGCATAAAATGGCCTGGCTCAGTTGGGACAAGATGAGATTACCGAAACTTATGTGTGGTATGGGTTTTCGCGATATGAGGGCCTTCAATCAAGCGTTGCTGGCCAAACAAGCTTGGCGTCTTGTCGACACACCAGAGAGTTTGTGTGCGAGGCTACTAAAGGCGAAATATTTTCCTTCCGGGAACTTGCTGGACTCGGTGTTCTCCAATAACGGTTCAGCCGTTTGGAAAGGAATATTGCACGGTCTTGATCTACTTAAAAAGGAGTTATCCAGCGAGTGGGGAATGGGGCGCTCATACGTACCTGGAGGGATCCTTGGATTCCACGGGCGTCCTCCTTCCGCCCTATTACGCCAAAGCGCAATTCTCGCCTGAATTGGGTCTCTGACCTTTTGGATGAGAACGGTGCGTGGCGAGTGGACCAGTTACGAGAGAACTTCTGGCCGATGGATATTGATTACATTATGAAAATAAGGACGTCTCCAAGGCAGCGGTGTGATTTTGTGTCGTGGTTCCCAGAGAAGAGTGGCCAATTTACGGTCAAGAGCGCTTATAAGCTAGCCACATACGATCATAACACAGCTGTTGCAGGAGGAGCATCATATTCGGCGCCAAATGGGGTGAGGTCAATATGGAATAGTGTGTGGAAATCATCGGTGCCACAGAAAATGAAAATTCTGGCTTGGAAGGTAGTGTCCGATGCCTTGCCGACGGCACAATGCAAAAAGTACAGACACCTATCCAAGCGCTCTTTGTGCCCTTTATGCGGGGTGGAGGAGGAGGATGAGTTCCACGCGCTGGTCACTTGTGATAATGCACGCCTCACTTGGTTAAGGATGAGAGCTAGGTGGCCTCTTCCACCAGATGAGTTCCTAGTTAATAATGGCAAGGAGTGGCTGTTGCTTTTGCTTGCCAATTGTTCAGAGGAGGTCCGAGATATGGTGATTATGTTGATCTGGCGTATTTGGCAGATGAGGACAGATTATACACACGGCAAGGAAATTCCGCCAGTAGATGTTACGGTGGACTTCCAGGACAGCTATTACAAGTCCATCAAGCTTGCAGGGCGTTTTAGTACAGAGGAGATAATCAAAGGCAAAATGCCAGTTTCAGCTATTGAGTCACGTATTGCATGTACAGCGAGACCCCCTGTTGATCCGTGGCCAGCGCCTCGGCCGGGCAATGTCGCTCTTTCAGTTGATGGGTCCTTTAGTGACTCAGACGGATCAGCTGCTGCTGCTATGATACTCCGGGATGATACAGGTAAAATCTTGTTTGCCGCGTACCGGTATATTTTTCATTGCAATGATTCACTGGAAGCGGAGATTCATGCTCTCATGCAAGGGATGGCGTTAGCTATTCAACATACAACGCTACCGGTGGTAGTTCAATCGGACTCGTCTGAAGCTTTGTCAGTCCTATCTAGCAAGAGTCTAATGAAGTCAGCTTATGGTCAATTAATTCTTGAGATAAAGGAGTTAATGAGTAATAGAGAGTTTGTACCACAGAAAATTCACCGTAGTCAGAATAATGTTGCAGATCGGTTGGCCAATTATAGCCGCTCCGAGAGGGCCACGGCTGTGTGGTTACATTCGGTTCCACCTTGTATCGAGGACTTATGGCCTCTTGATTGTAACACTGTGAACTTGCAATAAAAACTACCTTTACCTCGCAAAAAAAAGACATGTTCTATACTTTTGTTGTTGAATATTATGAGTTTTGGTTGAATAGAGTTCCATTTGTACCTAATTTTTTTTAGACCATAAAAAGTTCGCCCCGGCTAACTTCAATTCCTGGGTCAGCCACTGGTATGAAATGATCCTATTCCTATGTAGGATAGGATTCAATCCTTCACATTTCAAAAAAGGAAAATATTAGCCTGGACTCAATAAAAAAACTCATATCCTATGCATCAAATGACATGTCTTTCTTTATAGGAATTGAGATGCATGACATCTCACTTATTATGATTTTCCTATTCCTATACTATTCCTATCCTATGAACTAAAGGAGGCCTTAGTTATCGACAATAAAAACAGTCCAGATCCTACGTCAACCATATCCTGTGCTGCGGGTGAGGACCAGGTTGGTGACGACACCGGCGTGCTGTTTCAGTAGTGGCTACGCGGCAACAATGGTGCAGAACCCATGTTCTGCGACCTGCTTCACCGCGACGAGAGTAAATTGCAGGAAATCAACAGTTTGGAGGCTAGACTTGCATTAAACATTACGTTACATTTCTTTTGTAGTAAACACCACATTTTGTGTAATCGTTTTGTAAAAGTCACTGATCGGCGGATCTACCTCTGTTAAGTGAGATTACGATAGACGTGACTCGCCAATCAGGCTGACATGACACAAAATTCTAACACCATTACATTGAATCGTTTTGCTGCACATGGCCCCATTTGTCAGTGTAACACTCCTCTATTTAGTATTTTAGCGAGCAGCTGACGTGCAACACACAGGCTGGCTGAAGAAATGCCCGGCGGCCACTGTCGCGCGCCTTAGCCTAGCACTGGAGGTCGAGGATGATGTCATGGCCGAGGGTCCAGCGAGGTGCGATGTCGTGGTTGTTCCAGTTCAGAGTCGAGGCCGAACGCGGCTAGGGCACGCCAGGTGTCGCCACTGTTCGCCGGATCTCCGGCCTCCCGCACTGGGTTGTGCATGCACGCCCTCGACATCGCCGGGTCAGGGCTTCTCTGCCTCGATGGAGGTCGGGTGGGTGTCGGCCTCTGCCTCGGCCTAGGGCGAGACGAGCGGCGGTCTCTACTATCAGTGTCAAAACCGGCGGATCTCGGGTAGGGGGTCCCGATCTGTGCGTCTTAGGCTGATGGTAACAGGAAGCAAGGGACACAATGTTTACCCAGGTTCGGGCCCTCTCGATGGAGGTAAAACCCTACTTCCTGCTTGATTAATATTGAAGATATGAGTAGTACAGGAGTAGATCTACCACGAGATCGTAGAGGCTAAACCCTAGGAGCTAGCGTATGATGGTATGATTGTAATTGTGATCGGCCTTCTAAGGACCATCCTCTCCGGTTTATATAGACACAGGAGAGAGCTAGGGTTTACACGGAGTCGGTTACATGGAAGAAAATACAATATCCGGATCGCCAAACTTGTCCTCCACGCAAAGGAGAGTCCCATCCGGACACGGGCCGGAGTCTTGAGTCTTGTATCTTCACATTTCAATAGTCCGGACGACGTATATAGTCCGGTTGTCTGGATACCCCCTAATCCAGGACTCCCTCAGTACCCCCTGAACCAGGCTTCAATGACGATGAGTCCGGCGCGCAGTCTTGTCTTCGGAATTGCAAGGCGGGCTCCATCTTCGAATACCTCAATGTATTTGTTACGAGGAATAGCGTCCGGTTCTGCGAGACGACCTTCACACACCATTGTAGGGAACATAACGTAAATCCGTTCTGCTGACAGTCTTTGTACGTCGTGCCCCTGCATCGTGGACTGGTCGAACACAAACCGGCATTTCTTGCTCCACCTCGACTCGCGTTGTGAGGCGGTTTTATTAGCACGTCCTGCCAAAGCAGAGATCGTGTTCCTCTTATTACGGGATCTTTCATCAAAATGGGCGTGTGTGGCACCACGATGACTATTGGTATGACTCCGTGTATTTTGGAGAAGTCTCAAGCAGTAACGCTGAGGACTCTTGATATTCTTCCCCTTTATAAAGGGGTCGAGGCCTACGCCTCTTTTCCACCTTCCTTGCTCCTTCTCGCACCTCGAGCTCTAACACCCAAGACCTAAGCTCCAACACCCCAGATCCTCCAGTATGTCCGGATCCGACGCAAAAGGCCGGTGGGTGGCCTCCTCGATCCAAGAGGAGGACATTACTAAGCTTAGGGAGGTCGGATACCTGACCGCCGATATCCAGCACAGGCTTCCTGCGCCAGGGCAAGTTATCCCCACGCCGGAGCCCAATGAGAGCGTTGTGTTCGTCCCTCACTTCCTCCGAGGCCTGGGCCTCACCCTCGACCCCTTTGTGAGGGGGCTCATGTTCTACTACGGGTTGGATTTTCATGATCTGGCTCCAGACGCCATCCTCCATATCTCGTCGTTCATTATTGTGTGCGAGGCTTTTCTCCACGTCACCCCACACTTCGGCTTGTGGCTCAAGACCTTCAATGTGAAGCCGAAGATGATCGAGGGGCGACACACGGAGTGCGGAGGTGCCATAATAGGCAGGAACGCCGATGCCCCATGGCCAGAGGGTTCTTTCCCGGAAGTATCCGATGTATGGCAACGGAGGTGGTTTTATGTTACGGCTCTTTGAGGCACAAAGTGGGTAGCCGCCCCGAGTTCCGCTCGGGCCCTCCATCACAGTTGGCGTCTTGGACCAACGTAGGACGGAATTGGCGGCCCGCTGGTGATATACCAGTACTGCAGAATCGCATCCGGGAGCTTCTTGAGAGCGACATAAATCTTGTCGGCGTAATTCAAGTGATGTTAATCCGACGGATGTTGCCGTGCAAACGTCGGCCTCTCCGGATGTGGGAGTTCAATTCGGAGGGTCCGC
Source organism: Triticum aestivum (assembly GCF_018294505.1). NCBI lineage: Eukaryota > Viridiplantae > Streptophyta > Magnoliopsida > Poales > Poaceae > Triticum > Triticum aestivum. The sequence continues at coordinate 12,984,459 of NC_057798.1, forward strand.
GGACTATTAAGCATTTCTTCGGCCTGAAGCTCGAAGGGATGTGCAAATTATTCTTCGGACCACAAGTAAAGTGTCCGGACACCACCGAGGATGCGGGCCTAAGCTGCAATCGCCTAGACGCCCAAGTAGGTACCTTAAAACCGGACACTTTGTTTATATTTATCATAACCATTATTCTGAAAAACCCTCCGTGGCCAGGAATGGCTCACCAAGGCGGAGAGAATCAGGTGTCCGGCGCCACTTTCTTAAGGCTCGCCTGGTCCAACCATTGCCAAGATGCTTGGTCGGGTGCTCAGCAAAATCCCCTCAGGGAAAGGCGAAGGAAAGGGCGGTGAAGCCGAACTTCACACACTACGCATCCAAACCGGGGGAATCGTTACCTCCCCTGGGGAGGATAGTCGGGAAGGGGAGGTTAAAGCCTCCTCCCCGTGCGGGAGGAAGAGGGCCGCCTCCGAAGACTTGGAGGCGGAGATGCCCAAACAAGGGAAGAAGGTATCACCAGGGGGCTCTGTCGCGACGAGAACCCTCACCGCGTCATGCCCACCAACGGGCCAGCCCTCCACCGAGTTGTAAGTTGATCGTTAATTTGAAGGTAGGGTGTTTCTCCGAGATTCATAACCGGGACTTCGTCTTTTGCAGTCCGGCGAGCAGCTCCTCTCAACAGAGCTCGTCTTCGGGGGATCTTCCTCCGGAGATGATGGAGAGTGAGACCCCGCCCACCTCTCCGCCGCATGAAGTGGGCGACACTGAGGTGTCATCACGGAGGAGTCCGAATCTGCCGAAGCCGAAAGCTAACACGTCAATCGCCCTGAGCCCGGAGCGTTTGGCTCCCACGGGGGGTGATGAGAAGGGTCCGACACAGTTCGATGTCCGGTCAGACGTACTGACAGGCCTTCTGGAGCGAGGTGCGCTCTCGGAGGAGCACCGCTCTTTAATGAGCACGGTGCTCATGAAGATTTCATCCGCTACAAGCGGTTTGAATGAGGCATTTATAAGTCTGCTCAAAGGCTTTGAGGTATGTAGTGAAAAATGCACTATGTTTTGGTTGTGAAGCACGCGCTAGGTGTGCTCCCTATGGATAGTAGCCCCTGAGACTCTGGTTGCCCGCCATAGGCGGCAAACGGGGGATCACATAGTAATGGCTGCGCCGTACATGTGCGCAGGTATCTGAGGATCCGGCAGCCGACCAGTCTGTTGAAGTTGCCAAACTAAGGAGGCAGATCGGATCTATTGATGCCGATATCACGCTGGTGAACAAACGGCTGGAAGAATTACAGGGTATGTCCTCTGCTTCCCTTACTATATTGTATAGGAAAATGCGAGAGGGGCAAAATGCTACGTCTTAAGCTAGCGTTGGTTTTCCCCGAAGAGGAGAGGGTGATGCAGCAAGTGTAGCGTAAGTATTTCCCTTAGTTTTGAGAACCAAGGTATCAATCCAGTAGGAGGCTCCTCAAAAGTCCCACGCACCTACACAAACAAACTAAGAACTCGCAACTAACGCAATAAAGGGGTTGTCAATCCCTTCACGGCCACTTATGAACGTGAGATCTAATAAAGATAGTAAGATAAGATAAATATATTTTTGGTATTTTATAATATAGATGCAAAAAGTAAAGATGCAAATAAAAGTAGATTGGAAGCAAATATGATAAAAGATAGACCCGGGGGCCATAGGTTTACTAGAGGCTTCTCTCAAGATAGCATAAGTATTACGGTGGGTGAACAAATTACTGTCGAGCAATTGATAGAAAAGCGCATAGTTATGAGATTATCTAGGCATGATCATGTATATAGGCATCACGTCCATAACAAGTAGACCGACTCCTGCCTGCATCTACTACTATTACTCCACACATCGACCGACTCCTGCCTGCATCTAGAGTATTAAGTTCATAAGAACAGAGTAACGCAGTAAGCAAGATGACACGATGTAGAGGGATAAACTCATGCAATATGATATAAACCCCATCTTGTTATCCTTGATGGCAACAATACAATACGTGTCTTGCAACCCTTTCTGTCACTGGGTAAGAACACCGCAAGATTGAACCCAAAGCTAAGCACTTCTCCCATGGCAAGAAAGATCAATCTAGTAGGCCAAACCAAACTGATAATTCGAAGAGACTTGCAAAGATAACTCAATCATACATAAAAGGATTCATAGAAGATTCAAATATTATTCATAGATAGACTTGATCATAAACCCACAATTCATCGAATCTCGACAAACACACCGTAAAAAGAGATTACATCGAATAGATCTCCACAAGAGAGGGGGGGACATTGTATTGAGATCCAAAAAGAGAGAAGAAGCCATCTAGCTAATAACTATGGACCCGTAGGTCTGTGGTAAACTACTCACAACTCATCGGAGGGGCAAGGATGTTGATGTAGAAGCCCTCTGTGGTTGATTCCCCCTCCGGCAGAGTGCCGGCGAAGGCTCCAAGATGGGATCTCGCGGATACAGAACGTTACGGCGGTGGAAATTGTGTTTCGTGGTGCTCCTAGATGTTTTCGGGGTACGTAGGTATATATAGGAGGAAGAAGTACGTCAGTGGCCGCCCGAGTGGCCCATGAGACAGGGGCGCACCCTATAGGGGGGGGGGTGCGGCCCCTATCTCGTGGGGTCCTCGGGAGCTTCTTGACTTGCACTCCAAGCTCTCCGGGTCACATTCATTCCAAAAATCACGCTCCCGAAGGTTTCATTCCGTTTGGACTCCGTTTTATATTCCTTTTCGAAATACTAAAATAGGCAAAAAAAAACAGCAATATGAGCTGGGCCTCCGGTTAGTAGGTTAGTCCCAAAAATGATATAAATGTGTAAAATAAAGCCCATAAACATCCAAAAGGGGTAATATAATAGCATGGAACAATCAAAAATTATAGATACGTTGGAGACGTATCAAGCATCCTCAACCTTAATTCCTGCTCGTCCTCGAGTAGGTAAATGATAAAAAGAGAATTTTTGATGTGGAATGCTACCTAGCATAGTTCATAATGTAATTTTCTTTATTGTGGCATGAATGTTCAGATCCAAATGAATACAAAATAAAAGTTCATAATGATAAAAGAAATAGTAATACTTCAAGCATACTAATCAAAGTAATCATGTCTTCTCAAAATAACATGGCTAAAGAAAGTTATCCCTACAAAATCATATAGTCTGGTTGTTGCTCTATCTTCATCACACAAAGTATTTAATCATGCACAACCCCGATGACAAGCCAAGCAATTGTTTCATACTTTAATAATCTCAAACTCTTTCAACTTTCACGCAATACATGAGCATGAGCCATGGACATAGCACTATATGTGGAATAGAATGGTGGTTGTGGAGAAGACAAAAAGGAGAAGATAGTCTCACATCAACTAGGCGTATCAACAGGCTATGGAGATGCCCATTAATAAATATCAATGCGAGTGAGTAGGGATTGCCATGCAACGGATGCACTAGACCTATAAATATATGAAAGCTCAACAAAAGAAACTAAGTGGGTGTGCATCCAACTCGCTTGCTCATGAAGACCTAGGGCACTTTTGAGGAAGCCCATCATTGGAATATACAAGCCAAGTTCTATAATGAAAAATTCCCACTAGTATATGAAAGTGACAACATATGAGACTCTCTATCATGAAGATCATGGTGCTATTTTGACGCACACGTGTGGAAAAAGAGATAGTAGCATTGTCCTTTCTCTCTTTTTCTCTCATTATATTTTTTTCTTTTTCTTTTTCTCTTTTCCTTTTTTTCTTTGGCCTTCTTCTTTTTTTTGGCCTTTCTCTTTTTTTTGTAAAGTCCGAAGTCTCATCCCGACTTGTGGGGGAATCATAGCCTTCATCATCCTTTCCTCAGGAGGACAATGCTCTAATAAATGAAGATCATCCCACTTTTATGGATTTACAACTCAAAGCTAGAACAAGATATGACTCTATATGAATGCCTCCAGCAGTGTACCGGGATATGCAATGAATCAAGAGCGACATGTATGAAAATTATGAAGGTGGCCTTGCCACAAATACAATGTCAACTACATGATCATGCAAAGAGCAATATGACAAAAGTAATGTGTGGCATATGAATGGAACGGTGGAAAGTTGTATGGCAATATATCTCGGAATGGCTATGAAAATGCCATAATAGGTAGGTATGGTGGCAGTTTTGAGGAAGGAGTATGGTGGTTGTATGATACCGGCGAAAATTGTGCGGCACAAGAGAGGCTAGCAATGGTGTAAGGGTGAAAGAGTGCGTATAATCCATGGACTCAACATTAATCAAAAAAACTCATGTACTTATTGCAAAAATTTAGAAGTCATCAAAAACCAAAGCACTACGTGCATGCTCCTAGGGGGATAGATTGGTAGGAAAAGACCATCGCTCGTTCGCGACCGCCACTCATAAGGAAGACAATCAATAAATAAAATTGTGCTCCAACTTCATCACAAAGCGGTTCACCATACGTGCATGCTACGGGAATCACAAACTTCAACACAAGCATTCTTTAAATTCATAATCACCCAACTAGCATAACTTTAATATTACTACCTCCATATCTCAAAACAATTATCAAGCATCAAATTGATCATAGCATCCAATTCACTTTCTATGATAGTTTTTATTATACCCAACTTGGATGCTCATCGTTCTAGGACCAACTTTATGATCATAGCAAAAACCATGCTGTTCTAAAAGACTCTCAAAATAATATAAGAGAAGCATGAGAGGCTAGAAATTTCTTCAAAATTAAGATACCACCGTGCTCTAAAAGATACAAGTGAAGCACTAGAGCAAAAACTATCAAGCTCAAAAGATATAAGTGAAGCACATAGAGTATTCTAGCAAATTCTAATCAAGTAGACTTCTCCCAAAAGGTGTGTACAGCAAGGATGATTGTGGTAAACTAAAAAACAAGGACTAATATAATACACGACGCTCCAAGCAAAACACATATCATGTGGCGAATAAAAATATAGCTCCAAGTAAAGTTACCAATGAACGAAGACGAAAGAGGGGATGCCTTCCCGGGGCATCCCCAAGCTTAGGCTTTTGGCTATCCTTGAATATCTTGGGGTGCCTTGGGCATCCCCAATCTTAGGCTCTTGCCACCCTTTATTCCATAGTCCATAAAATCTTTACCCAAAACTTGAAAACTTCACAACACAAAACTCAACAGGAAATCTTATAAGCTCCGTTAGTGAAAGAAAACAAAACCACCACATAAAGTACTGCAATGAACTCATAACAAGATTTAGCAAAGAAGCATTGATTTCACAAGACTCAACATCATTAAGAGGGGCAATGGGAGTACTAAGGAAATCATTATTATTGGTATTTGAGAAATCACACAATTTGGTATTATCTTGCGCCATGGCAACAAGTAATCCAACACACAAGCACGCACAAAAAACGACAAGCGAAAAAGAGAGGAGGAGACTGGGAAAGAGAGGGCGAATAAACCGGCAAGGGTGAAGTGGGGGAGAGGAAAACGAGAGGCAAATAATGTAAATGCGAGGGAGATGGGTTTGTGATGGGTACAGGGTATGTCTTGACTTGAGCGAAGACCTCCCCGGCAACGGCGCCAGAAATCCTTCTTGCTACATCTTGAGCTAGCGTTGGTTTTCCCCGAAGAGGAGAGGGTGATGCATCAAGTGTAGCATAAGTATTTCTCTCAGTTTTGAGAACCAAGATATCAATCCAGTAGGAGGCTCCTCAAAAGTCCCACGCACCTACAAAAACAAACTGAGAACTCGCAACCAACCCAATAAAGGGGTTGTCAATCCCTTCACGGCCACTTACGAAAGTGAGATCTAATAAAGATAGTAAGATAAGATAAATATATTTTTGGTATTTTATAATATAGATGCAAAAAGTAAAGATGCAAATAAAAGTAGATTGGAAGCAAATATGATAAAAGATAGACCCGGGGGCCATAGGTTTCACTAGAGGCTTCTCTCAAGATAGCATAAGTATTACGGTGGGTGAACAAATTACTGTCGAGCAATTCATAGAAAAGCGCATAGTTATGAGATTATCTAGGCATGATCATGCATATAGGCATCACGTCCATAACAAGTAGACCGACTCCTGCCTACATCTACTACTATTACTCCACACATCGACCGACTCCTGCCTGCATCTAGAGTATTAAGTTCATAAGAACAGAGTAATGCATTAAGCAAGATGACATGATGTAGAGGGATAAACTCATGCAATATGATATAAACCCCATCTTGTTATCCTCGATGGCAACAATACAATACGTGTCTTGCAACCCTTTCTGTCACTGGGTAAGAACACCGCAAGATTGAACCCAAAGCTAAGCACTTCTCCCATGGCAAGAAAGATCAATCTAGTAGGCCAAACCAACCTGATAATTCGAAGAGACTTGCAAAGATAACCCAATCATACATAAAAGAATTCAGAGAAGATTCAAATATTATTCATAGATAAACTTGATCATAAACCCACAATTCATCGGATCTCGACAAACACACCGCAAAAAGAGATTACATCGAATAGATCTCCACAAGAGAGGTGGAGAACATTGTATTGAGATCCAAAAAGAGAGAAGAAGCCATCTAGCTAATAACTATGGACCCGTAGATCTGTGGTAAACTACTCACAACTCATCGGAGGGGCAAGGATATTGATGTAGAAGCCCTCCGTGATCGATTCCCCCTCCGGTAGAGTGCCAGCGAAGGCTCCAAGATGGGATCTCACGGATACAGAAGGTTACGGCGGTGGAAATTGTGTTTCGTGGTGCTCCTGGATGTTTTCGGGGTACGTAGGTATATATAGGAGGAAGAACTATGTCGATGGCCACCCGAGGGGCCCACGAGACAAGGGGCGCGCCCTAGAGAGGGGCGCGCGGCCCCCCATCTCGTGGGGTCCTCGGGAGCTTCTTGACTTGCACTCCAAGCTCTCTGGATCACGTTCGTTCCAAAAATCACGCTCCCGAAGGTTTCATTCCGTTTGGACTCCGTTTGATATTCCTTTTCTTCGAAATACTGAAATAGGCAAAAAAATAGCAATATGGGTTGGGCCTCCGGTTAGTAGGTTAGTCCCAAAAATGATATAAATGTGTAAAATAAAGCCCATAAACATCCAAAATGGGTAATATAATAGCATGGAATAATCAAAAATTATAGATACGTTGGAGACGTATCACAAAATATTAAAGCAATGTGTTTTTACTGTAGATGGTGCTGCTACTGTGGAGGCCTTGTGGGCGGAACTTGCTCAGGCCAAGGAACAAGATCGAACTAGCAATGCGGCTGCCCAAAAGGCGGCCGAAGAATTGAGAGCCGAACATGCTGCTCATCGCCGAAGCGAGGAAAAGATAGCCGAAATGGCTGGGGAATTAAAAAAAATGCCGTCGGCCGGTATGTACTCCTTGAAGAGGAGAATAAGGCTAGTTCGGCCGAGCTGGACAAGGCACTTAATGCCGCTGATACGTCTCCAACGTATCTATAATTTTTGATTGCTCCATGCTACTTTTATCCACTGTTTTAGGCAATATTGGGCTTTATTATCCACTTTTATATTATTTTTGGGACTAACCTATTAACCGGAGGTCCAGCCCAGATTTGCTGTTTTATGCCTATTTCAGTGTTTCGAGGAAAAGGAATATCAGACGGAGTCAAAACGGAACGAAATCAACTGGAGAAGTTATTTTTGGAAGGAAATCCACCTGATGGACTTGGACCCCATGTCAGAAGATACGGGAGGAGCTCACGAGGGTGGGGGGCGTGCCCCCTGCCTCGTGAGGCCCCCGTAGCTCCACGGACGTTCTCCTTTCACCCATATATACCTACGTATCGTAAAACTTCCAAAACAGAAGATAGATCGGGAGTTCCGCCGCCGCAAGCCTCTGTAGCCACCAAAAACCAATCGGGACCCCGTTCCGGCACCCTGCCGGAGGGGGATCCCATCACCGGAGGCCATCTTCATCATCCCGGCGCTATCCATGACGAGGAGGGAGTAGTTCACCCTCAGGGCTAAGGGTATGTACCAGTAGCTATGTGTTTGATCTCTCTCTCTCTCGTGTTCTCTCTCGTGTTCCCTCTATGGCATGATCTTGATGTATCGCGAGCTTTGCTATTGTAGTTGGATCTTATGATGTTTCTCCCCCTCTACTCTCTTGTGATGAATTGAGTTTCCCCTTTTTAAGTTATCTTATCGGATTGAGTCTTTTATGAACACTTGATGTATGTCTCGCATGGGATAACCGTGGTGACAATGGGTTATTCTATTGATCCACTTGATGTATGTTTTGGTGATCAACTTGCGGGTTTCGTGACACTTGGGAACCTATGCATAGGGGTTGGCACACGTTCTTGACTCTCCGGTAGTAGCTTTGGGGCACTCTTTGAAGTACTTTTATGTTGGTTGGATGAATCTGAGATTGTGTGATGCATATCGTATAATCATGCCCACGGATACTTGAGGTGACAATGGAGTATCTAGGTGACATTAGGGTTTTGGTTGATTTGTATCTTAAGGTGTTATTCTAGTACGAACTCTTTTATAGATTGATCCGAAAGAATAGCTTTGTGGTGGTTTCGTACCCGACCATAATCTCTACATGTGTTCTCCGCTATTAAGTGTCTTTGGAGTGACTCTTTGTCGCATGTTGAGGGCTTGTCATATGTTCTATCTATGTTATTATTGTTGAGAGAACCTACACTAGTGAAAGTATGAACCCTAGGCCTTGTTTCCTATCATTGCAATACCATTTACGCTCACTTTTACCGCTTGTTACCTTACTGTTTTTATTATTTCAGATTACAAAAACCTATATCTACTATCTATTTTGCACTTGTATCTTCATCTCTTCGCCGAACTAGTGCACCTATACAATTTACCATTGTATTGGGTGTGTTGGGGACACAAGAGACTTTTTATTATTTGGTTGCATGGTTGCTTGAGAGAGACCATCTTCATCCTACGCCTCCTACGGATTGATAAACCTTAGGTCATCCACTTGAGGGAAATTTGCTACTGTCCTACAAACCTGTGCACTTGCAGGCCCAACAACGTCTACAAGAAGAAGGTTGTGTAGTAGACATCAGCCGCCAAAGAGATGCGGACCGAGATCTGAGGTATGCAGGAGGAGCTCCAACAGGCCGAAAAAATCGTGGTTGGGGGCTCCTACTTACTGCGGACGAAGTTTTTGGATCCGAAGTATGCTCCCCTGGCTGGGCACTGGAGTTCTGCAGGTGCATATGCGGACTTGGCAAATAGTACAGCTGACGCTGCTAAGTTTTTCGAGGGTCAAGGTGATAAAGAAGTGGAGAAGCTTTTCTGGTCACAATTCAATGCTTCCACTCGCCCGCTGCCGCTAAATGAGAAGGTGGCTGCTGTGGCGGAGCTCCACAGGCTGTCCGGGCTTGCAATGCAGTCTGTAATAGACCATCTTTGGCCCAAGGGACCTAAGACGGACAACTACTTTGGTTTGGTGCAGCAATTCCTTGGGGCCGTGTCTCGGATTGATGCCATGAGGAGGTCGGCGTGCATAGAGGGTGCGCGGATGGCTCTTGCCCGCGTTAAAGCCTATTGGACGGATATGGAGGCCACCAATATAGCGACCCAGGATCTGGCGGGAGGCCAATATCCGGCCGAGCACTACTTGGCGCAGGTCAAAGAAGGTGCCCGCCTAATAGAGGCGTAGTGCTCGAAGAATGTCTTGTTCGAGTGATAAGTCGAATCATTGTAAACAACAATGTTTATTTTGATTATGAGGCTATATTTATACTTTTTGCTCGGAAGTATGATTGTGTACCTTTTGCGGCCGTTTTTATATAAATATGAGTAATCAGAAAGTTAGTAGTCGTTGGCTTCAGCCCCCACGCATACAATGCAAGGGTGTTCGCGAAAAATATGCTTAATCACACTTGATCCAACGTCCTGGTCCATTAAGGAGGTGATCGCACGTCGAACTAGGCAACCGGACTATATAGCTGTAACACTTTCGCTTAGCCATAGGGGTCTAACGGTGGGGCTAATATGTAGCCCCTGGTACATTCGCGTGCATCCGAATACGGGCACGTATGTACATGGTCGGGAAACATCCCTTCATTAATGTGGAGGAATCCTAAAGATTCCGGTGAGTCTTCGAGTGGTTGAACAGTCTCTCGTTGTATCATGACAGTCAGTTTTCGGCTTTCTCTACTGAGGTGCTCATCCGGAATAACCAGGGCACAATCGTAGTAGTTCTCCTTTGGCCGCCCTAGCCGATAATAACGAAACGTAAGGCGGCAAACCCAGGAGCCGGGCAAACCCAACATTTGACCAAAATCATGATTCGGAGTTGATGCATATAAGGCCAAACTCGTGACGCCGAACACTCCCGAAGGTATTCGGTCTTTGTAAAAGAAAACAAGCTGACGAAAGCCTGTTATTGAAAGTGCTAGTTATCGACTAGAGGGGAGGTGAATAGGCGATTTTTATGAAAGATTTCAAAACATGGGAGTTTCGAAGACAAACGGGAGAAACAATACTATCTGTATGCAGCGAAAGGTTGACTACACTAGAAAAACCATAGTCAAGTATTCAATGAAGTGAAAGCATGAAGACTATTAGCACCTAGGTAGTAAGGATCAGGGTGGAAGATAGTATGAAGCCATCACTTCAGTCACTCTGACTTTGTTCACTTGGACCCCACTTAACAGTACAGTGGTTCCTATGACTCAACAAAGAAGAAAAGAAACAACGAAACTACTAAGTCTTCGCGCTCCATAGTCTTCACTCAATGTCTTCTTCTGTCATAGTCTTCAGTGTGAATGTCTTCACGTACCACCATTATCTTCAATGTCTTCATACATTTTTAGGGATCATCTCCGGTAGGTAAACCAAATCAAGGAGGGACTACTACCTGTGTTATCCTGCAATTCTCACAAACACATTAGTCCCTCAACCACGTTTATCGTTAATACTCCAAAACCAAACTAGGGGTGGCACTAGATGCACTTAGAGTTATAAATCCTAAATTTCTAGGTACGTGCGATTAATCTGTCGTGGCGAAATGCCAATAACGGCAGTATCCTCTATGTGTATGGAACCCATGGGATTGTTAAACAACAAGAGGCAGTAGAAAAGGTTTACACAGGGGCTTAATCTAAAAAGAAACATGTTGAACGGGGCCCTGCTGCACGTCTGCGCCTTTGTCTCCGTTATGCCGTATCCTGGAAGGGTATCGCGCGAACGTTGTCTGTGGTAAAAGAAAACTCGTAGGAGAGTACAACGTAAGTATGCGATTGATAATAAAAGTGTAAGATGTTGGCTTGCCAGTAAGGTTGAGCCAGATGTGGGGCTACATTAAATATTTATAGCCCCTGGTATCCGCTATGGGATTACATATACGGTGCCCTGGTTCAGTTTTATCCGGGCTACCGGACTCGTCTAACCGAGTCTGTGGTCATAATGACCAATCATGTTTTTTTTATATTGGAGGCCGCTTACAGTCCGGCCACCAGGGCCGTCGCGTGTTCCTCTGCGCGTGAAGAGCGCTCTGTGATTCCGCTAACGGTGATGATGCCACGTGGACCGGGCATCTTGAGCGTAAGGTAGCCATAGTGCGGCAATGCGTTGAAGCAGGCGAAGGCCGTTCTTCCAAGCAATGCGTGATAGCCGCTTTGGAAGGGTGCGATGGTGAAGAGTAGTTCTTCGCTTCTGGAGTTGCCTGGGGAGCCGAATGTTACTTCCAGCACAACGGAGCCCCTGCCGTAGGCTTCAACGCCTGGTATCACCCCTTCAAAGGTGGTGTTGCTTTGGCTGATTCTGGATGAGTTTGTCACCATTCTGCGGATAGTGTCCTCGTATATTAAATTGAGACTACTTCCGCCGTCCATGAGGACACGGGTGAGACGGTATCCGTCGATTATTGGGTCAAGCACCAAGGCCTCTGATCCTCCGCGCCGAATACTAGTTCGGCCGTCCATGTGATCGAAAGTGATCGGACGAGACATCCAGTAGTCAGAAATGGGTACGATGGGCTCTACATCGTGCGCGTCTCTGAGCACGCGTTCGTGCCTTCTCGTGAATGTGTGAGTCGTGTGGATCATCTTTACTGTTTCAACCTCTGGCGGGAATTTTTTCTGTCCCCCAGTGTTCGGCTGGCGAGGTTCATCCTCGTCTTCACTTGGTGTTTCCCTCCCCTTGTGTTCGGCATTTAATTTGCCGGTCTGCTTGAAGACCTAGCATTCTCTATGCGTGTGGTTCGTAGGTTTCTCGAGGGTACCATGAATTTGGCATAGTCTGTCCAGGACTCTGTTCAGACCGGACGGTCCCTCTTTACTGTCTTTAAACGGATTCTTTTGCTGATCAGGTCGAGAGCCCCTGAATCCGGCATTGACCGTTGTGTTGTCCGGACTCTCTTCCATGTTTTAGCATTTGTGTTTATTACGCCGTGGCTTCCCGTTGCCATCCCTTATTTCGGATGTGTTGGGGTTGCTGGTGCCTTTACGGGCTAGCCAGCTATCTTCACCCGCGCAAAAGCGGGTCATAAGGCCTGTTAAGGCTGCCATTGTCCTTGGCTTTTCTTGGCCGAGGTGCCGGGCGAGCCACTCGTCGCGGATGCTGTGTTTGAATGCTGCTAAGGCTTCGGCGTCCGGACAATCGACAATTGGATTCTTCTTAGTGAGGAATCTGTTCCAAAGCTTGCGGGCGGACTCTCCGGGCTATTGGATTATGTGACTTAGATCGTCTGCATCCGGAGGCCGGACATAAGTCCCTTGAAAGTTGGCCCTGAAAGCGTCATCGAGTTCCTCCCAACTCCCGATTGAATTTTTGCGGAGGCTTTTCAACCAGTGTCGAGCTGGTCCCTTCAGCTTGAGGGGAAGGTATTTGATGGCGTGGAGGTCATCCCCACGAGCCATGTGAATACGTAGGATAAAATCCTCGATCCAGACTCCTGGGTCTGTCATTCCGTCGTATGCCTCTATGTTCACAGGTTTAAAGCATTGTGGGAATTCATGGTCCAGTACTTCTTCAGTGAAGCACAAGGGGTGAGCAGCCCCTCTGTATCTAGGTGCACTGTGGCATGCAGTCGGCTGTTGTTGTGTCCGGTGTTTATTCTGAACTGGTATTTGGCTTGTATGAGCGTTTGGGTGACCATAGTCCCTCCCCGGGGCATGTCCTTTAGATCCGTAGATGGACCTGGCTGCACCGGCTTTCTTATCCAGATGCTCACGTAGATCGTGCGCGGCATCAATAGCCGTTCTGTTGTGGTTGTGAAGCGGTACGCCTGGTCTCCTGGTCGTATTATTCTTTGGTGGAACGGCCTCGTCGTCGAATTCTGGCAGTAGTTTGCGTTTTGGATAGTTTTTTTATTGCGATCGTCGCCATATCTTTCTTCAGTGTCTAGCACTTTATTCCATCTGCGACTGAGTGTTTCTTATGCGGCCTTAAGTCATTGCTTCTGCTTCTTTAGACTTATCGCTGTGGCCATAAGCTTTCGGTGGAGGTTGTCTCGTTCCACGATTCTTCCGGAATGATGAATGCATCATCGTCCGGACTGTGTTCCTGTCATGGGGCGGTTTCATGAGCTCATCCCTCCGGATCAGTGTGATCGGGTATTTGCTCCGAACTCGGTTTGGCGTGACCTGGCTCATCCTGCTCCATCGCTGGGTCCATGTGGTCGTTATTGCCTTCGGGGTTTACTGGTATGTCAATCCTTCTTGCGCTCTTGTCGCTATTTTTACTGTTGCTGGACTTTGAGCGGCGTCTACGCCGCCGTTTTGGCTTTTGCCCGGATGTTTTATCATCCGGATTATCGCCGTCGTCCTTCTTGGGCGTATCCACCATGTATATATCGTGTGACGAGGTAGTAGTCCCGCGCCCCAGAGATTCTGAAGCTTCTCCTGCATCGTCGTCCATACCGTTGATGTCATCGGAGTCGTGGTCAAGAACGTCGGTAAAATCATCGATCGTGGCAATGAAGTGGGTGGTGGGTGGGCAACGAATTCCTTTGTCGCCTGCTTCCCCCTCAAGCCGAACATAGGTCGGCCCAGAGCCTCCTGACAAAGAGAGAGACTTTAATGAGTTCAGCATGTCGCCGAAGGGCGAGTGCTGGAAGATATCCACAACGGTAAACTCCATTACCGGAGCCCAACCTGGTTCAACTGGCTTGAGGGTATGCGGACCGGGACCAACAACCGGATACGCGTCCGGGGGCCCGGGGTTACAGGCCTCCACATAGGTGAGACCTGTGTTCGGCTCGACAGCCGATGAGTATGCGGCCTGCGGGGCGGGGTCCACCCCTCCGTCCTTAGGCAACACAACCTGCTCCAGATTTAGATCCGGGGCTACAGCAGGGGTGATATCCCGAACATTGTCCGACAGCGGGTCTAGGCAGTGCTCGTCGTGACTGTCTGGCGCTCCTGGCACAGCCCCGAATCCGTCGAAGATCAAGTCCCCGCGAATATCCGCCGTGCAGTTCAAGTTTCCGAACCTGACCTGGTGGCCAGGGGCGTGGCTGTCGATCTGCTCCAGATGACCAAGCAAATTGGCCCGCAGTGCGAAGCCGCCGGACATAAAGATCTGTCCGGGGAGAAAAGTCTCCCTCTGGACCGTGTTGTTGGCGATCGAAGACGCCATCAAGCCCCGAAGCGACGACATAGAGGAACTCTCAATGAAAGCACCAATGTCGGTGTCAAAATCGGCGGATCTCGGGTAGGGGGTCCCGATCTGTGCGTCTTAGGCTGATGGTAACAGGAAGCAAGGGACACAATGTTTACCCAGGTTCGGGCCCTCTCGATGAAGGTAAAACCCTACTTCCTGCTTGATTAATATTGAAGATATGAGTAGTACAAGAGTAGATCTACCACAAGATCGTAGAGGCTAAACCCTAGGAGCTAGCCTATGATGGTATGATTGTAATTGTGATCGGCCTTCTAAGGACCATCCTCTCCGATTTATATAGACACCGGAGAGAGTTAGGGTTTACACGGAGTCGGTTACAACGAAGGAAATATAATATCCAGATCGCCAAGCTTGTCCTCCACGCAAAGGAGAGTCCCATCCGAACACGGGCCGGAGTCTTGAGTCTTGTATCTTCACGCTTCAATAGTCCGGACGATGTATATAGTCCGGCTGTCCGGATACCCCCTAATCCAGGACTCCCTCATCTGCCCCGACCTCTACGCGGGAGAGGCGCGCTACGAGGTGGCGGTGCAGTTGCCTGCCTAGGAACATGGCGGCGCGAGCGGCGGGCGGCGGCGACCTGGCAATTTGATTGTTGTCAAACACACCTTTAGTAAGGAAGACATAACTATAGTATAACATGTACATGGCAGGAGCGCCCAGGGAGTGCCACGTGGCAGGGCTAAGCCGACGGCCGACCAGGCTGTCGGCTTAGCCCTGTCGCGTGGCCTCATGTGATACGTTTGGCGCGGTGACGGCACCGTCAACCGCCGTCTCGTGAAAATCTGCGCCGACGGTCAAACTATGTCGAAGGCCGTATGGAAGCCGTCGGCATAGACCCCTATGCCGATGGCATATCTATGCCGACGGTCTGACAAGACTACGGTGACGTGATCAATGCCGACGGCTGCCATCGGCTTAGACCTATGTCTACGGAAAAGGGGCCTATGATGACGGCCTGCGGCCGTTGGCATTGTACGTTGTTCCGGTAGTGTGTCATGTGTTATATAGTTTCTAATTTAATTTTAACTATCTCATAGATTTAGGAGCATGCATGCATTAACCGTTAGAGATGATCTGTTGTATAGTAGTACTAGTTTTGTCGTTTGACATGCACGGAACACTAGTAGAAAACAGGGCTTTGGTCCAAGCAGGGAAAGCCCATTAATCCCGGTTCACTCACGAACCGGGACCCATGGGGCATAGGTCCCGGTTCGTGAGGCCAGGGGGGCAGCCGGACCTTGTGGGGCATTGGTCTCGGTTCGTCTGACCCCTTTGGTCCCGGTTCCAGGCACGAACCGGGACCAATGGGCCTCGCTTCTAGGCCACCATCATCGGTCCCGGTTGGTGGCTTGAACTAGGACCAAAGGTTGTCCTCCTACAATGTCGATCTCAGGATAATCATATCAGGCAAGACGCACGCGACAAGGCTACCAAGTGAGAGCATATAAGGAACGGGTTAGAATGCCACGCTACGTTCTATAACACCTAAGATCCGCGACAATATCCCCAAGAATGGATATTAACGCTAAGCGTCGTCATTGCCGAGTCCACCAGCCGCCCACATCACGGTGCATCCACCACTGAAAGAGTGGTCATTGCCTAGAATTGAGTGAAAATGAAGACGAGAAAGGCCCCAACTTGTCGAGAAGGCGCGAAAGGGGAAGTGCAATTTCGCGAAACACGTCATCAGAAAAATCCATGCACGCGATTCCCAAGTTTCTGATCTAGATGTTTGAAACGATACTGATGGTCAAAGTATTCAAGTTTCAACTTAATACTACATGAGTAGTACCTGAATAGGATGTCGTTTGTTTGAACATGAAGGTGCTTCTCATTTCTATCCAAGTCTTCCTCATCGCCACACAACTTGCCGTAGGTACTCCGTACTTGTTTGTGGAAATTTCGTATTAGACTCAATCACTGGGTTACTGGTTAGGAGAAAATGAGAGCCTGAGCAATACGCTACGTACATTCAGGTGACCAGCTAGCACAGCCATCATCTAAGCAGGGGAATACTTTGAAAGGTTCGTCCCATCTCTTCTTTCGGCGAATTTGCGTCCGACGCAATAACCTCATCCACCGGCCCCGTCGACCACGGTCATCCGACACCGCAGTTAGTCTGCATCAGGAGAAACTCCGACGACCACTCACAGTCCATTTTCGCCGAATGCATGCAGCGGTTGTTGGTGAGCCAGCGAGTTAGGCCTCCTTTGGTTCATAGAAATTTTGTAGGAATTGTAAAGAATAAAAACTTTGAAGAAAAGATTTCTTTGAAGCCCTTCCGTTTGTAGGAAACAGTGGCAGACCCACCATTGGGGCGAGCTGGGGCAGCCGCCCCAGGTCGCCGGTGGAGAAAAATCGAACCCCTGTTACATATCCTTCCTCCTCATTTCCTCTGGCGAGCGATTCATGGTGGCGGCCACGTTGGCGTTGGTCTATGTTTACGCATGATACTGGGGTACGTGACCAGTTTGAGGTAGAAAGAGATTTGGGATGGACTGCAGAACTGGGCTAGGTTACTACAGGCCCAAATGCCCGATCGACAGGTCTCCTTGTCAAACAAAAAAATATCCCCAACCGATCCATTATTCTGTAGGTTTCATTTGAAATTATGGGATCATATTGTGGCATCAAGTAAGCATTTTAAGCGACGGCAATCCATTTTAGTAGTTTACTAGTGTTTAAGACATGTTCTATACAAGGTGCTTGCAGATATCCCCTACCCTTGTGGCTAGGGTTTACTTCCTCCTAGGCGATCGTGGTCGCCTCTGAGTTCGCCATCGCCTCCATCCGGCTTGGCTGGGTCTTGCCCTCCCCGGCCGGTCCTCCTCTCCACGACTGGATGGCATCCCCATCGGATGCTCACTCCGCCACTAGCGGCGGCGGCGCGGCGGCTGCTAAACAAGACCTTGGCGATATCTTCAATCAACTGGATCTCAATGACGATAACTTTGATGATGTCGAGATTGATGAGGAAGATCCAGAGATCGATGAAAGCGTCAGGTGGCTTGCCCTAGCGAGGGTACACACTGGAAAAAAATTCAGTCAATCAGCGTTCTATAAGGATATGCGTGCGGCTTGGAATCCAGCGCAAAGGGTACGGTTCCGACCGGTTGGACCGAATTTGTTCGTCGTCCAAGCATCTTGCTTGGGGGACTGGGAACGTATGATGAGGCAAGGGCCCTGGTTGTTCCGTAACTGGGCTGTTCTGATGTGTCCATATGATGGGTTCAGTAAAACAGAGGAAATCGACATTGTTGCGATCTGGCTACAGATCCACAAGTTGCCAGATGGATTCTGCAAGCAATCGATAGTGGCAAAACTTCTAAAAGATTCTGGAGAAATTCTGGACATGCGGCTTGATGGAAACACCTGGGGTGATTATGTGCGGGTGAGAGTTAAGCATGATGTTCGACGCCCCCTCACAAAATATGTGAGCATAGTCCGTGCAAGCAAACGCCAGGTTTATCTTGTCAGGTATGAGAAGCTAGCAAGATTTTGCAAAGTGTGTGGTCTCACCGGACATGTGTTCAAGGAGTGTGGTCTGGGTATACATGATGAAACAAAGATGAAGTTTGGGGATTGGCTGTATGCCGATGGCCCAAATCAAGCCAGGAAGGATACTAAAATACCCACGACATATAATACAGCTCGCCCTAGTGCGAGACATGAAGAGCCACATGGCTCACATGTGGAGAAGAGTACACCACAGGAGAAACTGGATCCATCGTTTGAGGATACTGCTTCTAGTCCTGTGAAGAAAACGTCTACAAGAATGGAGCTTGACAAAGATCCGAGGAAGAGACTTAATATGGATGCCGCTGATGGAAACTCAGGCCTCCCACCTCAACACCCGGGTGTGTTGGCAATCACGGATGGGAGTGGTGCGGATCAGCAGGAGGGTACCTCCCCATCAAGCAGCACTAACAGCGAGGGAGAATTTTGGCGGCCTCCCGCGAGGAGGACCGCCGAACGCAATGAATATCCTCGCTTGGAACTGCCGGGGGGCGGGGAACCGCCGGACAGTTCGTGAGGTGTTGGCCCTCGTCAACGCTAATGTCCCCAAGCTAGTCTTCTTAAGTGAGACTAGGCAAGATGCTAAAAAGATTGAGAAGCTCAAATGGAGATTAGGTTTAAAAGGCTTTCATGGTGTCAGCAGCCATGGAAGAAGTGGTGGATTGGCTCTCTTTTGGGATGAGTCTTTGAACGTGACAGTGCTTGATGCGTGTTGCTGGTACATCGATGTTCAGATTGATGATATTGGTGGAGGGAATGCGTGGAGAGGAACCTTCGTGTATGGTGAGCCTAAAGTGGAAAACATGCAAGCTATGTGGGATCATCTTTCTAGGCTCAAAGCAATCTCGCAGGAACCGTGGTTTGTATGTGGTGACTACAATGAGGCCTTGTGGCATCATGAACATCTATCTAGGAACCTGCGATCGGAAACGCAAATGTCAGCTTTTAGGGAGTGTCTGTTGCTCTGCGAGCTCGAAGATTTGGGCTTTGCGGGAATTCCCTACACATATAATAATGGGCAAGATGGTGAACGCAATGTGCAGGTTAGACTCGACCGCGCTTGCGCGGACGAAGCTTGGCGGGATCTGTTTCCGACGTCTAGGGTGGTACACCTTGTATCATCTTGCTCGGATCATTCCCCCATCCTGATTCAGATTGGAGATGTCCAAGTACTCCGGCGGCAAGGACGGGTGCCACGCTATGAAATCATGTGGGAGCGCCACCCGAGTCTACCGGAGGTGGTAGCTAAAGCTTGGGCTAAGAACAAGCCCAACGGCGGTCTAGATTCTGTGGCTGTGTCCCTGAAACAATTAATGACAAGTCTGAAGGAATGGAGCAAAGCGAATTTTGGTAATGTCTTAAAGGAAATTGAGAACTTACGGAACCAGCTAGCTGAGTTACAGTTGGCTGGGGCAAACCGCTCCCAGATTCGATGTAAGATGAACCAACTTGACGAGCTCCTGTACAGAGAGGAGATGATGTGGCTTCAGCGGTCTCGTATCACGTGGCTAAAGGAAGGCGAACGAAATACAAAATACCTGCACCGTAGGGCAATATGGAGGGCAAGGAGAAATCACATTCAGCGCCTAAGAAAGAGGGATGGCTCTTTGTGCAATGTACCATCTGAGATGGAGAGGATGGCCAACTCATATTTCAAGGAAGTATACACAAAGGATCCTATCCTTGATCCAGCTGTGGTCCTGGAATGTATACAACCGAGAGTTTCGACAGAGATGAATGCTTCTCTCGGGATGCCTTTTTCTGAGAAAGAAATCTCTGATGCACTTTTCCAAATTGGGCCACTAAAGGTGCGGGTGTTGATGGCTTCCCGGCGCGCTTCTATCAACGGAGTTGGGGGGGGTGCTAAAAACTGATATTACAAAGGTTGTCCAAGAATTCTTTGCTACCGGGATCATGCCGGAAGGTGTCAATGAGACGGCGATTGTGTTGATTCCAAAAATCCCACATCCGCAGGAACTAAAGGATTTCCGTCCAATTAGTCTTTGCAATGTGGTATATAAAATTGTGTCTAAATGCATGGTGAATAGGTTACGACCTTTTCTAGCAGAGCTTATTTCTGAAAATCAAAGTGCATTGGTTCCTGGAAGGCTTATTACGGATAACTCGATCATTGCTTTTGAATGTATCCATCATATACAGTCTTTGAAGGAGAATTCACCGGCATTCTGTGCTTATAAGCTTGATTTGTCCAAGGCCTATGACCGTGTCGATTGGGTTTTCCTAGAGAAGGCGCTACGCAAGTGGGGTTTCTCTCAATTTTGGATTTCTCGAGTCATGGCATGTGTCTCCTCGGTTAAGTACTCAGTTAAATTCAATGGCAAGTTATTGGAAACGTTTACCCCTTCCAGGGGGCTTCGGCAAGGTGATCCTTTATCCCCCTTTCCGTTCCTCTTTGTTGCTGATGCTCTGTCGGCCTTGATTAATAGATCCATGGTGGAGGATGGTTTGAAAGGGGTGAAAATTTGTAGAGCTGCTCCGGAAATCTCCCATCTGCTATTTGCGGATGATTCACTTTTGTTTTTTCAAGCTTCCGAACAACAGGCAAATCTGGTGAAGGTTTTGTTGAACACTTACGCGGCGGCCACATGCCAATTAATAAATCCCTCAAAGTGCTCCATCCTTTTCTCAGATCATTGTCTGCCAACAATTGCTTCGGAAGTAAAGCGTGTGTTGGAGATCACACAGGAGGTCTTTGAGCCTAAATATTTGGGACTTCCTGTGCCGGAAGGGAGAATGCATAAGGGGAAATTTGAACTGTTCAAGAAAGGTTACGAAAAAGATTAGTTGACTGGAGCGAACAATATATGTCATCAGGTAACAAGGAGATTTTAATCAAGTCTGTTGCGCAAGCTATTCCAGCATATGTGATGAGTGTCTTCAAGCTTCCCGCTTCAGTGTGTGATGAGTTAACGCGCTTGATGCGTCAATATTGGTGGGGTGTTGAGAAGGGGAAGCATAAAATGGCCTGGCTCAGTTGGGACAAGATGAGATTACGGAAACTTATGGGTGGTATGGGTTTTCGCGATATGAGGGCCTTCAATCAAGCGTTGCTGGCCAAAGAAGCTTGGCGTCTTGTCGACACACTAGAGAGTTTGTGTGCGAGGCTACTAAAGGCGAAATATTTTCCTTCCGAGAACTTGCTGGACTCGGTGTTCTCCAATAACGGTTCAGCCGTTTGGAAAGGAATATTGCACGGTCTTGATCTACTTAAAAAAGGAGTTATCTGGCGAGTGGGGAATGGGGCCCTCATACGTACCTGGAGGGATCCTTGGATTCCACGGGCGTCCTCCTTTCGCCCTATTACGCCAAAGCGCAATTCTCGCCTGAATTGGGTCTCTGACCTTTTGGATGAGAACGGTGCGTGGCGAGTGGATCAGTTACGAGAGAACTTCTGGCCGATGGATATTGATTACATTATGAAAATAAGGACGTCTCTAAGGCAGCGGTGTGATTTTGTGTCGTGGTTCCCAGAGAAGAGTGGCCAATTTACGGTCAAGAGCGCTTATAAGCTAGCCACATATGATCATAACACAGCTGTTGCAGGAGGAGCATCATGTTCGGCGCCAAATGGGGTGAGATCAATATGGAATAGTGTGTGGAAATCATCGGTGCCACAGAAAATGAAAATTTTGGCTTGGAAGGTAGTGTCCGGTGCCTTGCCGACGGCACAATGCAAAAAGTACAGACACCTATCCAAGCGCTCTTTGTGCCCTTTATGCGGGGTGGAGGAGGAGGATGAGTTCTACGCGCTGGTCATTTGTGATAATGCACGCCTCACTTGGTTAAGGATGAGAGCTAGGTGGCCTCTTCCATCAGATGAGTTCCTAGTTAATAATGGCAAGGAGTGGCTGTTGCTTTTGCTTACCAATTGTTCAGAGGAGGTCCGAGATATGGTGATTATGTTGATCTGGCGTATTTGGCAGATGAGGACAGATTATACACACGGCAAGGAAATTCCGCCAGTAGATGTTACGGTGGACTTCCTGGACAGCTATTACAAGTCCATCAAGCTTGCAGGGCGTTTTAGTACAGAGGAGATAATCAAAGGCAAAATGCCAGTTTCAGCTATTGAGTCACGTATTGCATGTACAGCGAGACCCCCTGTTGATCCGTGGCCAGCGCCTCGGCCGGGCAATGTCGCTCTTTCAGTTGATGGGTCCTTTAGTGACTCAGACGGATCAGCTGCTGCTGCTATGATACTCCGGGATGATACGGGTAAAATCTTGTTTGCCGCGTACCGGTATATTTTTCATTGCAATGATTCACTCGAAGCGGAGATTCATGCTCTCATGCAAGGGATGGCGTTAGCTATTGAACATACAACGTTACCGGTGGTAGTTCAATCGGACTCGTCTGAAGCTTTGTCAGTCCTATCTAGCAAGAGTCTAATAAAGTCAGCTTATGGTCAGTTAGTTCTCGAGATAAAGGAGTTAATGAGTAATAGAGAGTTTGTATCACAGAAAATTCACCGTAGTCAGAATAGTGTTGCAGATCGGTTGGCCAATTATAGCCGCTCCGAGAGGGCCACGGCTGTGTGGTTACATTCGGTTTCACCTTGTATCGAGGACTTATGACCTCTTAATTGTAACACTGTGAACTTGCAATAAAAACTCCCTTTACCTCGCAAAAAAAAGACATGTTCTATACTTTTGTTGTTGAATATTATGAGTTTTGGTTGAATAGAGTTCCATTTGTACCTAATTTTTTTTAGACCATAAAAAGTTCGCCCCGGCTAACTTCAATTCCTGGGTCAGCCACTGGTATGAAATGATCCTATTCCTATGTAGGATAGGATTCAATCCTTCACATTTCAAAAAAGGAAAATATTAGCCTGGACTCAATAAAAAAACTCATATCCTATGCATCAAATGACATGTCTTTCTTTATAGGAATTGAGATGCATGACATCTCACTTATTATGATTTTCCTATTCCTATACTATTCCTATCCTATGAACTAAAGGAGGCCTTAGTTATCGACAATAAAAACAGTCCAGATCCTACGTCAACCATATCCTGTGCTGCGGGTGAGGACCAGGTTGGTGACGACACCGGCGTGCTGTTTCAGTAGTGGCTACGCGGCAACAATGGTGCAGAACCCATGTTCTGCGACCTGCTTCACCGCGACGAGAGTAAATTGCAGGAAATCAACAGTTTGGAGGCTAGACTTGCATTAAACATTACGTTACATTTCTTTTGTAGTAAACACCACATTTTGTGTAATCGTTTTGTAAAAGTCACTGATCGGCGGATCTACCTCTGTTAAGTGAGATTACGATAGACGTGACTCGCCAATCAGGCTGACATGACACAAAATTCTAACACCATTACATTGAATCGTTTTGCTGCACATGGCCCCATTTGTCAGTGTAACACTCCTCTATTTAGTATTTTAGCGAGCAGCTGACGTGCAACACACAGGCTGGCTGAAGAAATGCCCGGCGGCCACTGTCGCGCGCCTTAGCCTAGCACTGGAGGTCGAGGATGATGTCATGGCCGAGGGTCCAGCGAGGTGCGATGTCGTGGTTGTTCCAGTTCAGAGTCGAGGCCGAACGCGGCTAGGGCACGCCAGGTGTCGCCACTGTTCGCCGGATCTCCGGCCTCCCGCACTGGGTTGTGCATGCACGCCCTCGACATCGCCGGGTCAGGGCTTCTCTGCCTCGATGGAGGTCGGGTGGGTGTCGGCCTCTGCCTCGGCCTAGGGCGAGACGAGCGGCGGTCTCTACTATCAGTGTCAAAACCGGCGGATCTCGGGTAGGGGGTCCCGATCTGTGCGTCTTAGGCTGATGGTAACAGGAAGCAAGGGACACAATGTTTACCCAGGTTCGGGCCCTCTCGATGGAGGTAAAACCCTACTTCCTGCTTGATTAATATTGAAGATATGAGTAGTACAGGAGTAGATCTACCACGAGATCGTAGAGGCTAAACCCTAGGAGCTAGCGTATGATGGTATGATTGTAATTGTGATCGGCCTTCTAAGGACCATCCTCTCCGGTTTATATAGACACAGGAGAGAGCTAGGGTTTACACGGAGTCGGTTACATGGAAGAAAATACAATATCCGGATCGCCAAACTTGTCCTCCACGCAAAGGAGAGTCCCATCCGGACACGGGCCGGAGTCTTGAGTCTTGTATCTTCACATTTCAATAGTCCGGACGACGTATATAGTCCGGTTGTCTGGATACCCCCTAATCCAGGACTCCCTCAGTATCCCCTGAACCAGGCTTCAATGACGATGAGTCCGGCGCGCAGTCTTGTCTTCGGAATTGCAAGGCGGGCTCCATCTTCGAATACCTCAATGTATTTGTTACGAGGAATAGCGTCCGGTTCTGCGAGACGACCTTCACACACCATTGTAGGGAACATAACGTAAATCCGTTCTGCTGACAGTCTTTGTACGTCGTGCCCCTGCATCGTGGACTGGTCGAACACAAACCGGCATTTCTTGCTCCACCTCGACTCGCGTTGTGAGGCGGTTTTATTAGCACGTCCTGCCAAAGCAGAGATCGTGTTCCTCTTATTACGGGATCTTTCATCAAAATGGGCGTGTGTGGCACCACGATGACTATTGGTATGACTCCGTGTATTTTGGAGAAGTCTCAAGCAGTAACGCTGAGGACTCTTGATATTCTTCCCCTTTATAAAGGGGTCGAGGCCTACGCCTCTTTTCCACCTTCCTTGCTCCTTCTCGCACCTCGAGCTCTAACACCCAAGACCTAAGCTCCAACACCCCAGATCCTCCAGTATGTCCGGATCCGACGCAAAAGGCCGGTGGGTGGCCTCCTCGATCCAAGAGGAGGACATTACTAAGCTTAGGGAGGTCGGATACCTGACCGCCGATATCCAGCACAGGCTTCCTGCGCCAGGGCAAGTTATCCCCACGCCGGAGCCCAATGAGAGCGTTGTGTTCGTCCCTCACTTCCTCCGAGGCCTGGGCCTCACCCTCGACCCCTTTGTGAGGGGGCTCATGTTCTACTACGGGTTGGATTTTCATGATCTGGCTCCAGACGCCATCCTCCATATCTCGTCGTTCATTATTGTGTGCGAGGCTTTTCTCCACGTCACCCCACACTTCGGCTTGTGGCTCAAGACCTTCAATGTGAAGCCGAAGATGATCGAGGGGCGACACACGGAGTGCGGAGGTGCCATAATAGGCAGGAACGCCGATGCCCCATGGCCAGAGGGTTCTTTCCCGGAAGTATCCGATGTATGGCAACGGAGGTGGTTTTATGTTACGGCTCTTTGAGGCACAAAGTGGGTAGCCGCCCCGAGTTCCGCTCGGGCCCTCCATCACAGTTGGCGTCTTGGACCAACGTAGGACGGAATTGGCGGCCCGCTGGTGATATACCAGTACTGCAGAATCGCATCCGGGAGCTTCTTGAGAGCGACATAAATCTTGTCGGCGTAATTCAAGTGATGTTAATCCGACGGATGTTGCCGTGCAAACGTCGGCCTCTCCGGATGTGGGAGTTCAATTCGGAGGGTCCGCGGACTATTAAGCATTTCTTCGGCCTGAAGCTCGAAGGGATGTGCAAATTATTCTTCGGACCACAAGTAAAGTGTCCGGACACCACCGAGGATGCGGGCCTAAGCTGCAATCGCCTAGACGCCCAAGTAGGTACCTTAAAACCGGACACTTTGTTTATATTTATCATAACCATTATTCTGAAAAACCCTCCGTGGCCAGGAATGGCTCACCAAGGCGGAGAGAATCAGGTGTCCGGCGCCACTTTCTTAAGGCTCGCCTGGTCCAACCATTGCCAAGATGCTTGGTCGGGTGCTCAGCAAAATCCCCTCAGGGAAAGGCGAAGGAAAGGGCGGTGAAGCCGAACTTCACACACTACGCATCCAAACCGGGGGAATCGTTACCTCCCCTGGGGAGGATAGTCGGGAAGGGGAGGTTAAAGCCTCCTCCCCGTGCGGGAGGAAGAGGGCCGCCTCCGAAGACTTGGAGGCGGAGATGCCCAAACAAGGGAAGAAGGTATCACCAGGGGGCTCTGTCGCGACGAGAACCCTCACCGCGTCATGCCCACCAACGGGCCAGCCCTCCACCGAGTTGTAAGTTGATCGTTAATTTGAAGGTAGGGTGTTTCTCCGAGATTCATAACCGGGACTTCGTCTTTTGCAGTCCGGCGAGCAGCTCCTCTCAACAGAGCTCGTCTTCGGGGGATCTTCCTCCGGAGATGATGGAGAGTGAGACCCCGCCCACCTCTCCGCCGCATGAAGTGGGCGACACTGAGGTGTCATCACGGAGGAGTCCGAATCTGCCGAAGCCGAAAGCTAACACGTCAATCGCCCTGAGCCCGGAGCGTTTGGCTCCCACGGGGGGTGATGAGAAGGGTCCGACACAGTTCGATGTCCGGTCAGACGTACTGACAGGCCTTCTGGAGCGAGGTGCGCTCTCGGAGGAGCACCGCTCTTTAATGAGCACGGTGCTCATGAAGATTTCATCCGCTACAAGCGGTTTGAATGAGGCATTTATAAGTCTGCTCAAAGGCTTTGAGGTATGTAGTGAAAAATGCACTATGTTTTGGTTGTGAAGCACGCGCTAGGTGTGCTCCCTATGGATAGTAGCCCCTGAGACTCTGGTTGCCCGCCATAGGCGGCAAACGGGGGATCACATAGTAATGGCTGCGCCGTACATGTGCGCAGGTATCTGAGGATCCGGCAGCCGACCAGTCTGTTGAAGTTGCCAAACTAAGGAGGCAGATCGGATCTATTGATGCCGATATCACGCTGGTGAACAAACGGCTGGAAGAATTACAGGGTATGTCCTCTGCTTCCCTTACTATATTGTATAGGAAAATGCGAGAGGGGCAAAATGCTACGTCTTAAGCTAGCGTTGGTTTTCCCCGAAGAGGAGAGGGTGATGCAGCAAGTGTAGCGTAAGTATTTCCCTTAGTTTTGAGAACCAAGGTATCAATCCAGTAGGAGGCTCCTCAAAAGTCCCACGCACCTACACAAACAAACTAAGAACTCGCAACTAACGCAATAAAGGGGTTGTCAATCCCTTCACGGCCACTTATGAACGTGAGATCTAATAAAGATAGTAAGATAAGATAAATATATTTTTGGTATTTTATAATATAGATGCAAAAAGTAAAGATGCAAATAAAAGTAGATTGGAAGCAAATATGATAAAAGATAGACCCGGGGGCCATAGGTTTACTAGAGGCTTCTCTCAAGATAGCATAAGTATTACGGTGGGTGAACAAATTACTGTCGAGCAATTGATAGAAAAGCGCATAGTTATGAGATTATCTAGGCATGATCATGTATATAGGCATCACGTCCATAACAAGTAGACCGACTCCTGCCTGCATCTACTACTATTACTCCACACATCGACCGACTCCTGCCTGCATCTAGAGTATTAAGTTCATAAGAACAGAGTAACGCAGTAAGCAAGATGACACGATGTAGAGGGATAAACTCATGCAATATGATATAAACCCCATCTTGTTATCCTTGATGGCAACAATACAATACGTGTCTTGCAACCCTTTCTGTCACTGGGTAAGAACACCGCAAGATTGAACCCAAAGCTAAGCACTTCTCCCATGGCAAGAAAGATCAATCTAGTAGGCCAAACCAAACTGATAATTCGAAGAGACTTGCAAAGATAACTCAATCATACATAAAAGGATTCATAGAAGATTCAAATATTATTCATAGATAGACTTGATCATAAACCCACAATTCATCGAATCTCGACAAACACACCGTAAAAAGAGATTACATCGAATAGATCTCCACAAGAGAGGGGGGGACATTGTATTGAGATCCAAAAAGAGAGAAGAAGCCATCTAGCTAATAACTATGGACCCGTAGGTCTGTGGTAAACTACTCACAACTCATCGGAGGGGCAAGGATGTTGATGTAGAAGCCCTCTGTGGTTGATTCCCCCTCCGGCAGAGTGCCGGCGAAGGCTCCAAGATGGGATCTCGCGGATACAGAACGTTACGGCGGTGGAAATTGTGTTTCGTGGTGCTCCTAGATGTTTTCGGGGTACGTAGGTATATATAGGAGGAAGAAGTACGTCAGTGGCCGCCCGAGTGGCCCATGAGACAGGGGCGCACCCTATAGGGGGGGGGGGTGCGGCCCCTATCTCGTGGGGTCCTCGGGAGCTTCTTGACTTGCACTCCAAGCTCTCCGGGTCACATTCATTCCAAAAATCACGCTCCCGAAGGTTTCATTCCGTTTGGACTCCGTTTTATATTCCTTTTCGAAATACTAAAATAGGCAAAAAAAAACAGCAATATGAGCTGGGCCTCCGGTTAGTAGGTTAGTCCCAAAAATGATATAAATGTGTAAAATAAAGCCCATAAACATCCAAAAGGGGTAATATAATAGCATGGAACAATCAAAAATTATAGATACGTTGGAGACGTATCAAGCATCCTCAACCTTAATTCCTGCTCGTCCTCGAGTAGGTAAATGATAAAAAGAGAATTTTTGATGTGGAATGCTACCTAGCATAGTTCATAATGTAATTTTCTTTATTGTGGCATGAATGTTCAGATCCAAATGAATACAAAATAAAAGTTCATAATGATAAAAGAAATAGTAATACTTCAAGCATACTAATCAAAGTAATCATGTCTTCTCAAAATAACATGGCTAAAGAAAGTTATCCCTACAAAATCATATAGTCTGGTTGTTGCTCTATCTTCATCACACAAAGTATTTAATCATGCACAACCCCGATGACAAGCCAAGCAATTGTTTCATACTTTAATAATCTCAAACTCTTTCAACTTTCACGCAATACATGAGCATGAGCCATGGACATAGCACTATATGTGGAATAGAATGGTGGTTGTGGAGAAGACAAAAAGGAGAAGATAGTCTCACATCAACTAGGCGTATCAACAGGATATGGAGATGCCCATTAATAAATATCAATGCGAGTGAGTAGGGATTGCCATGCAACGGATGCACTAGACCTATAAATATATGAAAGCTCAACAAAAGAAACTAAGTGGGTGTGCATCCAACTCGCTTGCTCATGAAGACCTAGGGCACTTTTGAGGAAGCCCATCATTGGAATATACAAGCCAAGTTCTATAATGAAAAATTCCCACTAGTATATGAAAGTGACAACATATGAGACTCTCTATCATGAAGATCATGGTGCTATTTTGACGCACACGTGTGGAAAAAGAGATAGTAGCATTGTCCTTTCTCTCTTTTTCTCTCATTATATTTTTTTCTTTTTCTTTTTCTCTTTTCCTTTTTTTTCTTTGGCCTTCTTCTTTTTTTTGGCCTTTCTCTTTTTTTTTGTAAAGTCCGAAGTCTCATCCCGACTTGTGGGGGAATCATAGCCTTCATCATCCTTTCCTCAGGAGGACAATGCTCTAATAAATGAAGATCATCCCACTTTTATGGATTTACAACTCAAAGCTAGAACAAGATATGACTCTATATGAATGCCTCCAGCAGTGTACCGGGATATGCAATGAATCAAGAGCGACATGTATGAAAATTATGAAGGTGGCCTTGCCACAAATACAATGTCAACTACATGATCATGCAAAGAGCAATATGACAAAAGTAATGTGTGGCATATGAATGGAACGGTGGAAAGTTGTATGGCAATATATCTCGGAATGGCTATGAAAATGCCATAATAGGTAGGTATGGTGGCAGTTTTGAGGAAGGAGTATGGTGGTTGTATGATACCGGCGAAAATTGTGCGGCACAAGAGAGGCTAGCAATGGTGTAAGGGTGAAAGAGTGCGTATAATCCATGGACTCAACATTAATCAAAAAAACTCATGTACTTATTGCAAAAATTTAGAAGTCATCAAAAACCAAAGCACTACG
>NC_057798.1:13014474-13018624 GCF_018294505.1 Triticum aestivum
ATTCCAGCATATGTGATGAGTGTCTTCAAGCTTCCCGCTTCAGTGTGTGATGAGTTAACACGCTTGATGCGTCAATATTGGTGGGGTGTTGAAAAGGGGAAGCATAAAATGGCCTGGCTCAGTTGGGACAAGATGAGATTACCGAAACTTATGTGTGGTATGGGTTTTCGCGATATGAGGGCCTTCAATCAAGCGTTGCTGGCCAAACAAGCTTGGCGTCTTGTCGACACACCAGAGAGTTTGTGTGCGAGGCTACTAAAGGCGAAATATTTTCCTTCCGGGAACTTGCTGGACTCGGTGTTCTCCAATAACGGTTCAGCCGTTTGGAAAGGAATATTGCACGGTCTTGATCTACTTAAAAAGGAGTTATCCAGCGAGTGGGGAATGGGGCGCTCATACGTACCTGGAGGGATCCTTGGATTCCACGGGCGTCCTCCTTCCGCCCTATTACGCCAAAGCGCAATTCTCGCCTGAATTGGGTCTCTGACCTTTTGGATGAGAACGGTGCGTGGCGAGTGGACCAGTTACGAGAGAACTTCTGGCCGATGGATATTGATTACATTATGAAAATAAGGACGTCTCCAAGGCAGCGGTGTGATTTTGTGTCGTGGTTCCCAGAGAAGAGTGGCCAATTTACGGTCAAGAGCGCTTATAAGCTAGCCACATACGATCATAACACAGCTGTTGCAGGAGGAGCATCATATTCGGCGCCAAATGGGGTGAGGTCAATATGGAATAGTGTGTGGAAATCATCGGTGCCACAGAAAATGAAAATTCTGGCTTGGAAGGTAGTGTCCGATGCCTTGCCGACGGCACAATGCAAAAAGTACAGACACCTATCCAAGCGCTCTTTGTGCCCTTTATGCGGGGTGGAGGAGGAGGATGAGTTCCACGCGCTGGTCACTTGTGATAATGCACGCCTCACTTGGTTAAGGATGAGAGCTAGGTGGCCTCTTCCACCAGATGAGTTCCTAGTTAATAATGGCAAGGAGTGGCTGTTGCTTTTGCTTGCCAATTGTTCAGAGGAGGTCCGAGATATGGTGATTATGTTGATCTGGCGTATTTGGCAGATGAGGCAGATTATACACACGGCAAGGAAATTCCGCCAGTAGATGTTACGGTGGACTTCCTGGACAGCTATTACAAGTCCATCAAGCTTGCAGGGCGTTTTAGTACAGAGGAGATAATCAAAGGCAAAATGCCAGTTTCAGCTATTGAGTCACGTATTGCATGTACAGCGAGACCCCCTGTTGATCCGTGGCCAGCGCCTCGGCCGGGCAATGTCGCTCTTTCAGTTGATGGGTCCTTTAGTGACTCAGACGGATCAGCTGCTGCTGCTATGATACTCCGGGATGATACGGGTAAAATCTTGTTTGCCGCGTACCGGTATATTTTTCATTGCAATGATTCACTGGAAGCGGAGATTCATGCTCTCATGCAAGGGATGGCGTTAGCTATTCAACATACAACGCTACCGGTGGTAGTTCAATCGGACTCGTCTGAAGCTTTGTCAGTCCTATCTAGCAAGAGTCTAATGAAGTCAGCTTATGGTCAATTAATTCTTGAGATAAAGGAGTTAATGAGTAATAGAGAGTTTGTACAACAGAAAATTCACCGTAGTCAGAATAATATTGCAGATCGGTTGGCCAATTATAGCCGCTCCGAGAGGGCCACGGCTGTGTGGTTACATTCGGTTCCACCTTGTATCGAGGACTTATGGCCTCTTGATTGTAACACTGTGAACTTGCAATAAAAACTCCCTTTACCTCGCAAAAAAAAGACATGTTCTATACTTTTGTTGTTGAATATTATGAGTTTTGGTTGAATAGAGTTCCATTTGTACCTAATTTTTTTTAGACCATAAAAAGTTCGCCCCGGCTAACTTCAATTCCTGGGTCAGCCACTGGTATGAAATGATCCTATTCCTATGTAGGATAGGATTCAATCCTTCACATTTCAAAAAAGGAAAATATTAGCCTGGACTCAATAAAAAAACTCATATCCTATGCATCAAATGACATGTCTTTCTTTATAGGAATTGAGATGCATGACATCTCACTTATTATGATTTTCCTATTCCTATACTATTCCTATCCTATGAACTAAAGGAGGCCTTAGTTATCGACAATAAAAACAGTCCAGATCCTACGTCAACCATATCCTGTGCTGCGGGTGAGGACCAGGTTGGTGACGACACCGGCGTGCTGTTTCAGTAGTGGCTACGCGGCAACAATGGTGCAGAACCCATGTTCTGCGACCTGCTTCACCGCGACGAGAGTAAATTGCAGGAAATCAACAGTTTGGAGGCTAGACTTGCATTAAACATTACGTTACATTTCTTTTGTAGTAAACACCACATTTTGTGTAATCGTTTTGTAAAAGTCACTGATCGGCGGATCTACCTCTGTTAAGTGAGATTACGATAGACGTGACTCGCCAATCAGGCTGACATGACACAAAATTCTAACACCATTACATTGAATCGTTTTGCTGCACATGGCCCCATTTGTCAGTGTAACACTCCTCTATTTAGTATTTTAGCGAGCAGCTGACGTGCAACACACAGGCTGGCTGAAGAAATGCCCGGCGGCCACTGTCGCGCGCCTTAGCCTAGCACTGGAGGTCGAGGATGATGTCATGGCCGAGGGTCCAGCGAGGTGCGATGTCGTGGTTGTTCCAGTTCAGAGTCGAGGCCGAACGCGGCTAGGGCACGCCAGGTGTCGCCACTGTTCGCCGGATCTCCGGCCTCCCGCACTGGGTTGTGCATGCACGCCCTCGACATCGCCGGGTCAGGGCTTCTCTGCCTCGATGGAGGTCGGGTGGGTGTCGGCCTCTGCCTCGGCCTAGGGCGAGACGAGCGGCGGTCTCTACTATCAGTGTCAAAACCGGCGGATCTCGGGTAGGGGGTCCCGATCTGTGCGTCTTAGGCTGATGGTAACAGGAAGCAAGGGACACAATGTTTACCCAGGTTCGGGCCCTCTCGATGGAGGTAAAACCCTACTTCCTGCTTGATTAATATTGAAGATATGAGTAGTACAGGAGTAGATCTACCACGAGATCGTAGAGGCTAAACCCTAGGAGCTAGCGTATGATGGTATGATTGTAATTGTGATCGGCCTTCTAAGGACCATCCTCTCCGGTTTATATAGACACAGGAGAGAGCTAGGGTTTACACGGAGTCGGTTACATGGAAGAAAATACAATATCCGGATCGCCAAACTTGTCCTCCACGCAAAGGAGAGTCCCATCCGGACACGGGCCGGAGTCTTGAGTCTTGTATCTTCACATTTCAATAGTCCGGACGACGTATATAGTCCGGTTGTCTGGATACCCCCTAATCCAGGACTCCCTCAGTATCCCCTGAACCAGGCTTCAATGACGATGAGTCCGGCGCGCAGTCTTGTCTTCGGAATTGCAAGGCGGGCTCCATCTTCGAATACCTCAATGTATTTGTTACGAGGAATAGCGTCCGGTTCTGCGAGACGACCTTCACACACCATTGTAGGGAACATAACGTAAATCCGTTCTGCTGACAGTCTTTGTACGTCGTGCCCCTGCATCGTGGACTGGTCGAACACAAACCGGCATTTCTTGCTCCACCTCGACTCGCGTTGTGAGGCGGTTTTATTAGCACGTCCTGCCAAAGCAGAGATCGTGTTCCTCTTATTACGGGATCTTTCATCAAAATGGGCGTGTGTGGCACCACGATGACTATTGGTATGACTCCGTGTATTTTGGAGAAGTCTCAAGCAGTAACGCTGAGGACTCTTGATATTCTTCCCCTTTATAAAGGGGTCGAGGCCTACGCCTCTTTTCCACCTTCCTTGCTCCTTCTCGCACCTCGAGCTCTAACACCCAAGACCTAAGCTCCAACACCCCAGATCCTCCAGTATGTCCGGATCCGACGCAAAAGGCCGGTGGGTGGCCTCCTCGATCCAAGAGGAGGACATTACTAAGCTTAGGGAGGTCGGATACCTGACCGCCGATATCCAGCACAGGCTTCCTGCGCCAGGGCAAGTTATCCCCACGCCGGAGCCCAATGAGAGCGTTGTGTTCGTCCCTCACTTCCTCCGAGGCCTGGGCCTCACCCTCGACCCCTTTGTGAGGGGGCTCATGTTCTACTACGGGTTGGATTTTCATGATCTGGCTC
>NC_057798.1:13021111-13021567 GCF_018294505.1 Triticum aestivum
TATCCTTGATGGCAACAATACAATACGTGTCTTGCAACCCTTTCTGTCACTGGGTAAGAACACCGCAAGATTGAACCCAAAGCTAAGCACTTCTCCCATGGCAAGAAAGATCAATCTAGTAGGCCAAACCAAACTGATAATTCGAAGAGACTTGCAAAGATAACTCAATCATACATAAAAGGATTCATAGAAGATTCAAATATTATTCATAGATAGACTTGATCATAAACCCACAATTCATCGAATCTCGACAAACACACCGTAAAAAGAGATTACATCGAATAGATCTCCACAAGAGAGGGGGGGACATTGTATTGAGATCCAAAAAGAGAGAAGAAGCCATCTAGCTAATAACTATGGACCCGTAGGTCTGTGGTAAACTACTCACAACTCATCGGAGGGGCAAGGATGTTGATGTAGAAGCCCTCTGTGGTTGATTCCCCCTCCGGCAGAGTG
>NC_057798.1:13023743-13042877 GCF_018294505.1 Triticum aestivum
TCCATAAAATCTTTACCCAAAACTTGAAAACTTCACAACACAAAACTCAACAGGAAATCTTATAAGCTCCGTTAGTGAAAGAAAACAAAACCACCACATAAAGTACTGCAATGAACTCATAACAAGATTTAGCAAAGAAGCATTGATTTCACAAGACTCAACATCATTAAGAGGGGCAATGGGAGTACTAAGGAAATCATTATTATTGGTATTTGAGAAATCACACAATTTGGTATTATCTTGCGCCATGGCAACAAGTAATCCAACACACAAGCACGCACAAAAAACGACAAGCGAAAAAGAGAGGAGGAGACTGGGAAAGAGAGGGCGAATAAACCGGCAAGGGTGAAGTGGGGGAGAGGAAAACGAGAGGCAAATAATGTAAATGCGAGGGAGATGGGTTTGTGATGGGTACAGGGTATGTCTTGACTTGAGCGAAGACCTCCCCGGCAACGGCGCCAGAAATCCTTCTTGCTACATCTTGAGCTAGCGTTGGTTTTCCCCGAAGAGGAGAGGGTGATGCATCAAGTGTAGCATAAGTATTTCTCTCAGTTTTGAGAACCAAGATATCAATCCAGTAGGAGGCTCCTCAAAAGTCCCACGCACCTACAAAAACAAACTGAGAACTCGCAACCAACCCAATAAAGGGGTTGTCAATCCCTTCACGGCCACTTACGAAAGTGAGATCTAATAAAGATAGTAAGATAAGATAAATATATTTTTGGTATTTTATAATATAGATGCAAAAAGTAAAGATGCAAATAAAAGTAGATTGGAAGCAAATATGATAAAAGATAGACCCGGGGGCCATAGGTTTCACTAGAGGCTTCTCTCAAGATAGCATAAGTATTACGGTGGGTGAACAAATTACTGTCGAGCAATTCATAGAAAAGCGCATAGTTATGAGATTATCTAGGCATGATCATGCATATAGGCATCACGTCCATAACAAGTAGACCGACTCCTGCCTACATCTACTACTATTACTCCACACATCGACCGACTCCTGCCTGCATCTAGAGTATTAAGTTCATAAGAACAGAGTAATGCATTAAGCAAGATGACATGATGTAGAGGGATAAACTCATGCAATATGATATAAACCCCATCTTGTTATCCTCGATGGCAACAATACAATACGTGTCTTGCAACCCTTTCTGTCACTGGGTAAGAACACCGCAAGATTGAACCCAAAGCTAAGCACTTCTCCCATGGCAAGAAAGATCAATCTAGTAGGCCAAACCAACCTGATAATTCGAAGAGACTTGCAAAGATAACCCAATCATACATAAAAGAATTCAGAGAAGATTCAAATATTATTCATAGATAAACTTGATCATAAACCCACAATTCATCGGATCTCGACAAACACACCGCAAAAAGAGATTACATCGAATAGATCTCCACAAGAGAGGTGGAGAACATTGTATTGAGATCCAAAAAGAGAGAAGAAGCCATCTAGCTAATAACTATGGACCCGTAGATCTGTGGTAAACTACTCACAACTCATCGGAGGGGCAAGGATATTGATGTAGAAGCCCTCCGTGATCGATTCCCCCTCCGGTAGAGTGCCGGCGAAGGCTCCAAGATGGGATCTCACGGATACAGAAGGTTACGGCGGTGGAAATTGTGTTTCGTGGTGCTCCTGGATGTTTTCGGTAGGTATATATAGGAGGAAGAACTATGTCGATGGCCACCCGAGGGGCCCACGAGACAAGGGGCGCGCCCTAGAGAGGGGCGCGCGGCCCCCCATCTCGTGGGGTCCTCGGGAGCTTCTTGACTTGCACTCCAAGCTCTCTGGATCACGTTCGTTCCAAAAATCACGCTCCCGAAGGTTTCATTCCGTTTGGACTCCGTTTGATATTCCTTTTCTTCGAAATACTGAAATAGGCAAAAAAAATAGCAATATGGGTTGGGCCTCCGGTTAGTAGGTTAGTCCCAAAAATGATATAAATGTGTAAAATAAAGCCCATAAACATCCAAAATGGGTAATATAATAGCATGGAATAATCAAAAATTATAGATACGTTGGAGACGTATCACAAAATATTAAAGCAATGTGTTTTTACTGTAGATGGTGCTGCTACTGTGGAGGCCTTGTGGGCGGAACTTGCTCAGGCCAAGGAACAAGATCGAACTAGCAATGCGGCTGCCCAAAAGGCGGCCGAAGAATTGAGAGCCGAACATGCTGCTCATCGCCGAAGCGAGGAAAAGATAGCCGAAATGGCTGGGGAATTAAAAAAAATGCCGTCGGCCGGTATGTACTCCTTGAAGAGGAGAATAAGGCTAGTTCGGCCGAGCTGGACAAGGCACTTAATGCCGCTGATACGTCTCCAACGTATCTATAATTTTTGATTGCTCCATGCTACTTTTATCCACTGTTTTAGGCAATATTGGGCTTTATTATCCACTTTTATATTATTTTTGGGACTAACCTATTAACCGGAGGTCCAGCCCAGATTTGCTGTTTTATGCCTATTTCAGTGTTTCGAGGAAAAGGAATATCAGACGGAGTCAAAACGGAACGAAATCAACTGGAGAAGTTATTTTTGGAAGGAAATCCACCTGATGGACTTGGACCCCATGTCAGAAGATACGGGAGGAGCTCACGAGGGTGGGGGGCGTGCCCCCTGCCTCGTGAGGCCCCCGTAGCTCCACGGACGTTCTCCTTTCACCCATATATACCTACGTATCGTAAAACTTCCAAAACAGAAGATAGATCGGGAGTTCCGCCGCCGCAAGCCTCTGTAGCCACCAAAAACCAATCGGGACCCCGTTCCGGCACCCTGCCGGAGGGGGATCCCATCACCGGAGGCCATCTTCATCATCTCGGCGCTATCCATGACGAGGAGGGAGTAGTTCACCCTCAGGGCTAAGGGTATGTACCAGTAGCTATGTGTTTGATCTCTCTCTCTCTCGTGTTCTCTCTCGTGTTCCCTCTATGGCATGATCTTGATGTATCGCGAGCTTTGCTATTGTAGTTGGATCTTATGATGTTTCTCCCCCTCTACTCTCTTGTGATGAATTGAGTTTCCCCTTTTGAAGTTATCTTATCGGATTGAGTCTTTTATGAACACTTGATGTATGTCTCGCATGGGATAACCGTGGTGACAATGGGTTATTCTATTGATCCACTTGATGTATGTTTTGGTGATCAACTTGCGGGTTTCGTGACACTTGGGAACCTATGCATAGGGGTTGGCACACGTTCTTGACTCTCCGGTAGTAGCTTTGGGGCACTCTTTGAAGTACTTTTATGTTGGTTGGATGAATCTGAGATTGTGTGATGCATATCGTATAATCATGCCCACGGATACTTGAGGTGACAATGGAGTATCTTGGTGACATTAGGGTTTTGGTTGATTTGTATCTTAAGGTGTTATTCTAGTACGAACTCTTTTATAGATTGATCCGAAAGAATAGCTTTGTGGTGGTTTCGTACCCGACCATAATCTCTACATGTGTTCTCCGCTATTAAGTGTCTTTGGAGTGACTCTTTGTCGCATGTTGAGGGCTTGTCATATGTTCTATCTATGTTATTATTGTTGAGAGAACCTACACTAGTGAAAGTATGAACCCTAGGCCTTGTTTCCTATCATTGCAATACCATTTACGCTCACTTTTACCGCTTGTTACCTTACTGTTTTTATTATTTCAGATTACAAAAACCTATATCTACTATCTATTTTGCACTTGTATCTTCATCTCTTCGCCGAACTAGTGCACCTATACAATTTACCATTGTATTGGGTGTGTTGGGGACACAAGAGACTTTTTATTATTTGGTTGCATGGTTGCTTGAGAGAGACCATCTTCATCCTACGCCTCCTACGGATTGATAAACCTTAGGTCATCCACTTGAGGGAAATTTGCTACTGTCCTACAAACCTGTGCACTTGCAGGCCCAACAACGTCTACAAGAAGAAGGTTGTGTAGTAGACATCAGCCGCCAAAGAGATGCGGACCGAGATCTGAGGTATGCAGGAGGAGCTCCAACAGG
This sequence comes from Triticum aestivum, assembly GCF_018294505.1. NCBI lineage: Eukaryota > Viridiplantae > Streptophyta > Magnoliopsida > Poales > Poaceae > Triticum > Triticum aestivum. The sequence goes on from NC_057798.1 coordinate 13,027,744, forward strand.
CCGAAAAAATCGTGGTTGGGGGCTCCTACTTACTGCGGACGAAGTTTTTGGATCCGAAGTATGCTCCCCTGGCTGGGCACTGGAGTTCTGCAGGTGCATATGCGGACTTGGCAAATAGTACAGCTGACGCTGCTAAGTTTTTCGAGGGTCAAGGTGATAAAGAAGTGGAGAAGCTTTTCTGGTCACAATTCAATGCTCCCACTCGCCCGCTGCCGCTAAATGAGAAGGTGGCTGCTGTGGCGGAGCTCCACAGGCTGTCCGGGCTTGCAATGCAGTCTGTAATAGACCATCTTTGGCCCAAGGGACCTAAGACGGACAACTACTTTGGTTTGGTGCAGCAATTCCTTGGGGCCGTGTCTCGGATTGATGCCATGAGGAGGTCGGCGTGCATAGAGGGTGCGCGGATGGCTCTTGCCCGCGTTAAAGCCTATTGGACGGATATGGAGGCCACCAATATAGCGACCCAGGATCTGGCGGGAGGCCAATATCCGGCCGAGCACTACTTGGCGCAGGTCAAAGAAGGTGCCCGCCTAATAGAGGCGTAGTGCTCGAAGAATGTCTTGTTCGAGTGATAAGTCGAATCATTGTAAACAACAATGTTTATTTTGATTATGAGGCTATATTTATACTTTTTGCTCGGAAGTATGATTGTGTACCTTTTGCGGCCGTTTTTATATAAATATGAGTAATCAGAAAGTTAGTAGTCGTTGGCTTCAGCCCCCACGCATACAATGCAAGGGTGTTCGCGAAAAATATGCTTAATCACACTTGATCCAACGTCCTGGTCCATTAAGGAGGTGATCGCACGTCGAACTAGGCAACCGGACTATATAGCTGTAACACTTTCGCTTAGCCATAGGGGTCTAACGGTGGGGCTAATATGTAGCCCCTGGTACATTCGCGTGCATCCGAATACGGGCACGTATGTACATGGTCGGGAAACATCCCTTCATTAATGTGGAGGAATCCTAAAGATTCCGGTGAGTCTTCGAGTGGTTGAACAGTCTCTCGTTGTATCATGACAGTCAGTTTTCGGCTTTCTCTACTGAGGTGCTCATCCGGAATAACCAGGGCACAATCGTAGTAGTTCTCCTTTGGCCGCCCTAGCCGATAATAACGAAACGTAAGGCGGCAAACCCAGGAGCCGGGCAAACCCAACATTTGACCAAAATCATGATTCGGAGTTGATGCATATAAGGCCAAACTCGTGACGCCGAACACTCCCGAAGGTATTCGGTCTTTGTAAAAGAAAACAAGCTGACGAAAGCCTGTTATTGAAAGTGCTAGTTATCGACTAGAGGGGAGGTGAATAGGCGATTTTTATGAAAGATTTCAAAACATGGGAGTTTCGAAGACAAACGGGAGAAACAATACTATCTGTATGCAGCGAAAGGTTGACTACACTAGAAAAACCATAGTCAAGTATTCAATGAAGTGAAAGCATGAAGACTATTAGCACCTAGGTAGTAAGGATCAGGGTGGAAGATAGTATGAAGCCATCACTTCAGTCACTCTGACTTTGTTCACTTGGACCCCACTTAACAGTACAGTGGTTCCTATGACTCAACAAAGAAGAAAAGAAACAACGAAACTACTAAGTCTTCGCGCTCCATAGTCTTCACTCAATGTCTTCTTCTGTCATAGTCTTCAGTGTGAATGTCTTCACGTACCACCATTATCTTCAATGTCTTCATACATTTTTAGGGATCATCTCCGGTAGGTAAACCAAATCAAGGAGGGACTACTACCTGTGTTATCCTGCAATTCTCACAAACACATTAGTCCCTCAACCACGTTTATCGTTAATACTCCAAAACCAAACTAGGGGTGGCACTAGATGCACTTAGAGTTATAAATCCTAAATTTCTAGGTACGTGCGATTAATCTGTCGTGGCGAAATGCCAATAACGGCAGTATCCTCTATGTGTATGGAACCCATGGGATTGTTAAACAACAAGAGGCAGTAGAAAAGGTTTACACAGGGGCTTAATCTAAAAAGAAACATGTTGAACGGGGCCCTGCTGCACGTCTGCGCCTTTGTCTCCGTTATGCCGTATCCTGGAAGGGTATCGCGCGAACGTTGTCTGTGGTAAAAGAAAACTCGTAGGAGAGTACAACGTAAGTATGCGATTGATAATAAAAGTGTAAGATGTTGGCTTGCCAGTAAGGTTGAGCCAGATGTGGGGCTACATTAAATATTTATAGCCCCTGGTATCCGCTATGGGATTACATATACGGTGCCCTGGTTCAGTTTTATCCGGGCTACCGGACTCGTCTAACCGAGTCTGTGGTCATAATGACCAATCATGTTTTTTTTATATTGGAGGCCGCTTACAGTCCGGCCACCAGGGCCGTCGCGTGTTCCTCTGCGCGTGAAGAGCGCTCTGTGATTCCGCTAACGGTGATGATGCCACGTGGACCGGGCATCTTGAGCGTAAGGTAGCCATAGTGCGGCAATGCGTTGAAGCAGGCGAAGGCCGTTCTTCCAAGCAATGCGTGATAGCCGCTTTGGAAGGGTGCGATGGTGAAGAGTAGTTCTTCGCTTCTGGAGTTGCCTGGGGAGCCGAATGTTACTTCCAGCACAACGGAGCCCCTGCCGTAGGCTTCAACGCCTGGTATCACCCCTTCAAAGGTGGTGTTGCTTTGGCTGATTCTGGATGAGTTTGTCACCATTCTGCGGATAGTGTCCTCGTATATTAAATTGAGACTACTTCCGCCGTCCATGAGGACACGGGTGAGACGGTATCCGTCGATTATTGGGTCAAGCACCAAGGCCTCTGATCCTCCGCGCCGAATACTAGTTCGGCCGTCCATGTGATCGAAAGTGATCGGACGAGACATCCAGTAGTCAGAAATGGGTACGATGGGCTCTACATCGTGCGCGTCTCTGAGCACGCGTTCGTGCCTTCTCGTGAATGTGTGAGTCGTGTGGATCATCTTTACTGTTTCAACCTCTGGCGGGAATTTTTTCTGTCCCCCAGTGTTCGGCTGGCGAGGTTCATCCTCGTCTTCACTTGGTGTTTCCCTCCCCTTGTGTTCGGCATTTAATTTGCCGGTCTGCTTGAAGACCTAGCATTCTCTATGCGTGTGGTTCGTAGGTTTCTCGAGGGTACCATGAATTTGGCATAGTCTGTCCAGGACTCTGTTCAGACCGGACGGTCCCTCTTTACTGTCTTTAAACGGATTCTTTTGCTGATCAGGTCGAGAGCCCCTGAATCCGGCATTGACCGTTGTGTTGTCCGGACTCTCTTCCATGTTTTAGCATTTGTGTTTATTACGCCGTGGCTTCCCGTTGCCATCCCTTATTTCGGATGTGTTGGGGTTGCTGGTGCCTTTACGGGCTAGCCAGCTATCTTCACCCGCGCAAAAGCGGGTCATAAGGCCTGTTAAGGCTGCCATTGTCCTTGGCTTTTCTTGGCCGAGGTGCCGGGCGAGCCACTCGTCGCGGATGCTGTGTTTGAATGCTGCTAAGGCTTCGGCGTCCGGACAATCGACAATTGGATTCTTCTTAGTGAGGAATCTGTTCCAAAGCTTGCGGGCGGACTCTCCGGGCTATTGGATTATGTGACTTAGATCGTCTGCATCCGGAGGCCGGACATAAGTCCCTTGAAAGTTGGCCCTGAAAGCGTCATCGAGTTCCTCCCAACTCCCGATTGAATTTTTGCGGAGGCTTTTCAACCAGTGTCGAGCTGGTCCCTTCAGCTTGAGGGGAAGGTATTTGATGGCGTGGAGGTCATCCCCACGAGCCATGTGAATACGTAGGATAAAATCCTCGATCCAGACTCCTGGGTCTGTCATTCCGTCGTATGCCTCTATGTTCACAGGTTTAAAGCATTGTGGGAATTCATGGTCCAGTACTTCTTCAGTGAAGCACAAGGGGTGAGCAGCCCCTCTGTATCTAGGTGCACTGTGGCATGCAGTCGGCTGTTGTTGTGTCCGGTGTTTATTCTGAACTGGTATTTGGCTTGTATGAGCATTTGGGTGACCATAGTCCCTCCCCGGGGCGTGTCCTTTAGATCCGTAGATGGACCTGGCTGCACCGGCTTTCTTATCCAGATGCTCACGTAGATCGTGCGCGGCATCAATAGCCGTTCTGTTGTGGTTGTGAAGCGGTACGCCTGGTCTCCTGGTCGTATTATTCTTTGGTGGAACGGCCTTGTCGTCGAATTCTGGCAGTAGTTTGCGTTTTGGATAGTTTTTTTATTGCGATCGTCGCCATATCTTTCTTCAGTGTCTAGCACTTTATTCCATCTACGACTGAGTGTTTCTTATGCGGCCTTAAGTCATTGCTTCTGCTTCTTTAGACTTATCGCTGTGGCCATAAGCTTTCGGTGGAGGTTGTCTCGTTCCACGATTCTTCCGGAATGATGAATGCATCATCGTCCGGACTGTGTTCATGTCATGGGGCGGTTTCATGAGCTCATCCCTCCGGATCAGTGTGATCGGGTATTTGCTCCGAACTCGGTTTGGCGTGACCTGGCTCATCCTGCTCCATCGCTGGGTCCATGTGGTCGTTATTGCCTTCGGGGTTTACTGGTATGTCAATCCTTCTTGCGCTCTTGTCGCTATTTTTACTGTTGCTGGACTTTGAGCGGCGTCTACGCCGCCGTTTTGGCTTTTGCCCGGGTGTTTTATCATCCGGATTATCGCCGTCGTCCTTCTTGGGCGTATCCACCATGTATATATCGTGTGACGAGGTAGTAGTCCTGCGCCCCAGAGATTCTGAAGCTTCTCCTGCATCGTCGTCCATACCGTTGATGTCATCGGAGTCGTGGTCAAGAACGTCGGTAAAATCATCGATCGTGGCAATGAAGTGGGTGGTGGGTGGGCAACGAATTCCTTTGTCGCCTGCTTCCCCCTCAAGCCGAACATAGGTCGGCCCAGAGCCTCCTGACAAAGAGAGAGACTTTAATGAGTTCAGCATGTCGCCGAAGGGCGAGTGCTGGAAGATATCCACAACGGTAAACTCCATTACCGGAGCCCAACCTGGTTCAACTGGCTTGAGGGTATGCGGACCGGGACCAACAACCGGATACGCGTCCGGGGGCCCGGGGTTACAGGCCTCCACATAGGTGAGACCTGTGTTCGGCTCGACAGCCGATGAGTATGCGACCTGCGGGGCGGGGTCCACCCCTCCGTCCTTAGGCAACACAACCTGCTCCAGATTTAGATCCGGGGCTACAGCAGGGGTGATATCCCGAACATTGTCCGACAGCGGGTCTAGGCAGTGCTCGTCGTGACTGTCTGGCGCTCCTGGCACAGCCCCGAATCCGTCGAAGATCAAGTCCCCGCGAATATCCGCCGTGCAGTTCAAGTTTCCGAACCTGACCTGGTGGCCAGGGGCGTGGCTGTCGATCTGCTCCAGATGACCAAGCAAATTGGCCCGCAGTGCGAAGCCGCCGGACATAAAGATCTGTCCGGGGAGAAAAGTCTCCCTCTGGACCGTGTTGTTGGCGATCGAAGACGCCATCAAGCCCCGAAGCGACGACATAGAGGAACTCTCAATGAAAGCACCAATGTCGGTGTCAAAATCGGCGGATCTCGGGTAGGGGGTCCCGATCTGTGCGTCTTAGGCTGATGGTAACAGGAAGCAAGGGACACAATGTTTACCCAGGTTCGGGCCCTCTCGATGAAGGTAAAACCCTATTTCCTGCTTGATTAATATTGAAGATATGAGTAGTACAAGAGTAGATCTACCACAAGATCGTAGAGGCTAAACCCTAGGAGCTAGCCTATGATGGTATGATTGTAATTGTGATCGGCCTTCTAAGGACCATCCTCTCCGATTTATATAGACACCGGAGAGAGTTAGGGTTTACACGGAGTCGGTTACAACGAAGGAAATACAATATCCAGATCGCCAAGCTTGTCCTCCACGCAAAGGAGAGTCCCATCCGGACACGGGCCGGAGTCTTGAGTCTTGTATCTTCACGCTTCAATAGTCCGGACGATGTATATAGTCCGGCTGTCCGGATACCCCCTAATCCAGGACTCCCTCATCTGCCCCGACCTCTACGCGGGAGAGGCGCGCTACGAGGTGGCGGTGCAGTTGCCTGCCTAGGAACATGGCGGCGCGAGCGGCGGGCGGCGGCGACCTGGCAATTTGATTGTTGTCAAACACACCTTTAGTAAGGAAGACATAACTATAGTATAACATGTACATGGCAGGAGCGCCCAGGGAGTGCCACGTGGCAGGGCTAAGCCGACGGCCGACCAGGCTGTCGGCTTAGCCCTGTCGCGTGGCCTCATGTGATACGTTTGGCGCGGTGACGGCACCGTCAACCGCCGTCTCGTGAAAATCTGCGCCGACGGTCAAACTATGTCGAAGGCCGTATGGAAGCCGTCGGCATAGACCCCTATGCCGATGGCATATCTATGCCGACGGTCTGACAAGACTACGGTGACGTGATCAATGCCGACGGCTGCCATCGGCTTAGACCTATGTCTACGGAAAAGGGGCCTATGATGACGGCCTGCGGCCGTCGGCATTGTACGTTGTTCCGGTAGTGTGTCATGTGTTATATAGTTTCTAATTTAATTTTAACTATCTCATAGATTTAGGAGCATGCATGCATTAACCGTTAGAGATGATCTGTTGTATAGTAGTACTAGTTTTGTCGTTTGACATGCACGGAACACTAGTAGAAAACAGGGCTTTGGTCCAAGCAGGGAAAGCCCATTAATCCCGGTTCACTCACGAACCGGGACCCATGGGGCATAGGTCCCGGTTCGTGAGGCCAGGGGGGCAGCCGGACCTTGTGGGGCATTGGTCTCGGTTCGTCTGACCCCTTTGGTCCCGGTTCCAGGCACGAACCGGGACCAATGGGCCTCGCTTCTAGGCCACCATCATCGGTCCCGGTTGGTGGCTTGAACTAGGACCAAAGGTTGTCCTCTAGTCCCAGTTCCAGTCATGAACCAGGACCAATGAGTTGCCTATATATACCCCTTGCCCGCGAGAAGAGCAATGGAGTGCTCTGTTTTTTAGCAGAGGTGTGTGAGAGGTGTGTTGTGCTCTAGCTCACCTCCTATGCACATGAGGTGTTTGATGAAATGCCCGAGCCACACTTAAGTTTTCTCCTCTCGAAGCTCCTTGTCCAAATTTCATTTTCCTCAAGATTTGTCTAGGTTAGGTTGTCCGTCATGTCTCGTCCCCGTCCTCACCGCCGTCGATCGCCCGCACCGATCTCGTTGCCGGCACCACCGTGGTGAGGCTCTTGTTATTATCTTCTTTCTAAAAGAAAAAAGTTCTTATTTGTATGATTTAAATAGATACTTGTGTAGTTTTCTTACTTATTATAGTGCGATGGTTTTGGTATCCGCCTCCGTCGGCCCTCGTCCTGTCTATGATCCGGACGTGGTATATATATTATCTTTTATAACTATTTGTTTCATTGTTTATGACAATTATGCTGAGCAACGTGACATAGATTTTTTTTATCTAGGAGTTATGTGAACCGGAAATTCCAACAAACCCTATTGTGAAGAGGTTAAATTTAGTTGAAGAAGAAAATAATTACTTGAAGAAAAAATTAAAAAAAATGAGTCGTCGACCCTTTAGTCTCGACCCTTTAGTCCCGGTTCCAGAACCGGGGCTAATAAGCCTCTGGAACCGGGACAAATAGTCCATTTTCTACTAGTCGAATAAGATAAAATCGTCTTATGAATGATTATACGTGCCGTAATATTTCGAGAACACGTGTCTAAACTAATCCCATAAATTCAATTGGCGTGCTTGACTCCAATACCCGCCTAGTTTTCCTTGTCTCTAGCAACACACAACTTGCCGCTAAGGTGCACCGTACGTGTTCGTCGAAACTTACCAAATAAGATTCCAGTCACTGGGTCACTACTGGTTGTTAGGAGAAAATGAAAGCCTTAAAAATACGCCACGTACGTTCAAATAACTAGCTAGCACAACTAGGCCGGCATGTATGCAAGTGCATGCATGCTTTGGAAGGATCGTCCCATCTTCTCCAGCCAAACGGACTCCTATACCCGTTAATTTTTGTTCTTGGTATTATTGCTACCTTGCTTGAATTCCAACAGTCTCCATCACTACAGAAGTTCTTTTTAAAAAAAACTTCGGGAATTTATTTCAACTTCTAAGCAAGTCACAGAGACTAATGTGCATGATTGCACATTAAGATTAGTGATACGCACGTTATGAAGGACACTCCATGAACCCTTGTCATGTCTAACACCAGAACAAATGAAAATAAAATCTCCAACATTATAGTAGAATTTAAAACCATCCCAAGCTTGCCTATGTGCTATCTTGCATCAGTTTCGTTAGTGTGGTTGATGAATATACTAGGGCCAGTTCTTTTGCTGGCTTCCAGAATAAGCTAGCCCCTACCCAGCTTATACTAGAAACCCAACAAAATATATTTGTTAGAAGCTTACTATTTAAGGCTTGACTAGTGAGTGTGGCGTTTTGAAGGCCGAGCTGCCTGGTGGCCGTAATCTCATCCAGCCATTTTGTCGTTGTGATCCGAGCATCTAGCTTTTTCATTAGTATACGGCGGCTGTTGCGTGGGAATACACCGGTGCCATCTCTGTAGTGTTCTCAGTTTATACGTGGGCCTCCGTGATGTGCAAAGATTGTAAGTACATCATGTGCCGGCCAGACATTTAATTAGTTGCGTGGGCTCCGGAGGGCAGTCGTCAGGTAACATCAGCTTCTACAGGATCCGCAGGGTGCGCCACCTAGAAAATAATAATCGCAGAGTGCGCGTGGTTCAACTGGTCATCCCCTACGCCTCGTAGTATAAGCGGAAGTGAGGTCGCCATGGATGGGGATGGAGTTCTTCTTCGAGGAGATTGAATCGGGGTAATGTTCTGCCAGATCTTGTGTGCTAGGTGCCTGATGTACTTGTGTGATAAATTTAGATACTCCCCTCTCCTTCATTCGTCATCCGTAGTGGGATCTGACTCTGTTTTTATTTGGCGTGGTTGCAGATTTGTTCCTCGATTGGACGCCGGGATTCTCTTAAGAGAGTGTTCCTGATGGACAAACAGGATCCATGGTGTCCGTGTTTGTCGGATTTCTTCCGAGACGGGCGAGGGGGAGGATACGCTCGGGAAATAGAAGTGGACAAGCAAACGGAAGAAACGATCCTCACGGAAAAAATTACAGGCTCATAGGATGCTAATGCGCGCGCGCACGTCACAGCGAGCGATTTCCGACCAGGTTTGTAGGCTCCATTAGGAAACAATATCCGCCGCATGCAGCTGCACTTTCAATATAAACAGGAAGGAGAGAGACATAACAAGAGAGGATTAGAGGGAATATCTCACCTGCCCCACGCTAAATCAGGGGGGAGAGAGATTGAGAGGAGATCTCGAGCTTGCCCACCTCAAAATCAGGGGGGAGAGAAAAGATTAGGACCGCTCGTTGCTACGCTCGCTTGTGAAAGAGCTTTTCCGGTCATAGCGAAGCTATTGCGGATCCAGGCGAGATCTGCCCAGAAGATATTGGAGCTGCGATGGCTAAAGAAGCCGGAGATGCAGAGGGAGTGGTGGTGTCCAAATCAAAAGGATCTTGCTGGACGGAAAGACAATTTACGAACCTTGTATTGATCTGGCGATTTTTTGCATAATGTGTCTGATTTTTTCCTAAATCTGCTCGATCATAGTCTGTATCTTTAATTCCTTGCTGTTTGTAGTCATCTAGCGGGAAAAGATTAGTTTTTTTTTTTTTGCGAAACGGGAAAAGATTAGTTGTATCCTAGTACTAACCAGTGGTTCCGATTACTTTTCAGGATAAGAATTGGTAAAGCTGCTGAGGAGAGGAGAGCAACGCCAACCCTAGCAGAGTGCCTTCCCTGGAGGCTTCAGTTCGTGCTTATGCTGATAAGTAGACATGTTGTGTTGTTAATCCACAAGTTGGTACTAACTTCGATTCTGTTGAAGAGGCGTACAAATTTGACAACGTATACTCCTCGGAGACTGGTTTTGGATAGCCGGTTGTATGTCCATAAAAAGAAATGCATGCAACAGATCGTGTGGGCATGCACGGTGAGCAGCTGATGATTTTTGTGAATGAGACCATGCTTGATTTTGTGTGCCCATTAGGGATTAGAAGACGCACGGCACATGAGTAACTGATGATAAATACGCCTGCACTAAATACATGCACTTCGGCATTTCTTGTTGAACCCATGGGTGATTGAGGTATCCGGGTGATTGACACAAAAGATTTTTTATGTTTGTAATTGAGTGATTCTTTGGGTCAGTCTAATAATTAGTTCTCAATCAAGATTTTTGTTTTGTTTTGTACATTTGTTGTTGTTTTAGTCTGTTTTTGGACGATTCTGTGCTATTTCGGCCAAATGTACTACATTAGTGGCTTAATTATGAAAAAACTAATGTAATCATAAGACTAAATTACAATTAATTTATTATTCTCAATCATGGGTAATCTGAGGTGTCTGGGGCGAAAACTTTCCTAGTAATCCCGGAACTAAGGTGATTAGATCATGGAGGATGACCATGTTCTCGGAACGTGCATATTATTGTGGCACGGAAGTGTACATGACGCACTGCCTGGACATGATGGGTGAGATGATGGAACCTGTGAACAGCCTGACAGGGCAGCCTCGTTAACATGTGATGGCACTGTGTGTAAAATGAAGAATACGGTGTGATGTAAAAAGGTGTCAGATGAAATACAGAAGAGTAATGAAGGACTGCGGCTGATCTGTACGAAAACTGACGAGCCAGATTGCGGCCTGCACGGTGCTCGGCCTCCAAATGGCATTTTCGTTGACTAGTAGGCTTCTAAAAAATATTTTTGGTTGGGCTTCTACAATAAGTTGGGTAGGAGGCAGCTTATTCTAGCAGTCCAAAAAAGCAATCTAAAGAACTGGGCCTTAAGTGCAGGGTCTGATTGTCCTGGAAAGTTTCAGCGCATGTTGAACTGCCACGACAATTAGTCTCTGTTTGTAACGTTGCATGTACATCTCTTTCCGTTGTAACAAGGTAGCCCTAGTCTTTAAGGATAGTCCTAGTCTAACGCTACCATCTGGGACGTGCCCTGCATGTAGGGCTCCTGATCTACTATCTGTACATGTGAACATATATTGCAATACACAGCGAGATTGATTGCTTAGTTAAGACCACGTGACATACTCCCCGGTAATGATTGGAATCATGTCCAGACCACGAGACATACTCCCCGAAGATGGGAGTGCTCTTGTCATGTCAAGCCACATGTAATAAGAGACCCTGAGCTGCAGTATCCATTCGTCACTGTACGCGCTCTCCAGCTTCAGTTTGACGACCATGAAGGCACTGGCTCTCACTGCTGAAGCCTACATCAGCTACCTTGTACCGTGTTAGTCTGCACTTAATTTGCTGCAAGTCTGGAATAACTTGTTCACCGCAGGGAACATCATGTATCAACTAGCTGGTGAAAGCCACTGTTTGTGATCTGAAACCTGTTAATGAGATGCCAAACCAGTTCATTATGTAAGTTGTGGTCCCTGTTGTGCTTCTTTCACTGCTCCCAAAGTCTGAATGGAGATATAGAAGTTTGGACTACTAATTCCAATCAAACTATGCAAATATTACTACTATCCACTTAAACCTTTCTTGAAACTTGCACTCGTACATGCACTGGGTTCAGCTTTGACCACTTGCACGGAAGGATGTGGCCGGACTGTGCGCTTTTTTTTTTTTTTTTGAGAAAAAACCGGATTGTACGTAGTATTGTCGACATGACACACATAGCAATCGCTATATAGGCTGAGCCCAATTGTGTCAGTCGCTGAGTGTTACTGCTCTACGTTTCTAAGCAACATCAATGTTTTTTATGGGCATTGCAATTTTTCTATTATTTTGGGTATTGTTTCCAGAAAAACATGACTATTTATTTTGTGACCTGCGCCGTGTAGGTTTGTTCAGGTCCGGTTTTCTACGTACTTTTCTCCTTTTCTTTTTCCTTTGTTTTTACTGGTTTTCTTGAGTTTTTTATTTTTCTCATTGTTTTTCTTTTCTTCATTATATTTGGCTTTCTTTGTTTCTTTTTTGGTTTTGTTCGTTATATTTTGTTTTTTTGCTATTATTATTTTTCCTGTGTCGGTTTTTCTCAGTTTTATTTCTTCAAAAAATGTCTACTTTTTCTCAGCACACAGTGTACATGTTTAGATCACGCATGATACATTTTTATGATAAATGTTTGACATGTTTCAGATACATGATGTCCATTTTCTAGAGTACATGTTTATAGATTGTAACTTTTTCCAAATATGTGTCGTACATTTTTTTAATGACAGCATATGTATTTTTAACAATGCGAACATTTTTATGCATTATATTATAAAATGCTAATTTCATCGATACTTTTTGGAAACACGCAGTTTTAAAATGGCACAAAGATTTTCTGATGGAAATAGACATTCTCTTATCAGTATAGGAGTATATCATGAACATTTTTCTGAAATGGTAGAATATTTTCATAAAAGATAACACATTTTTCTACTGGTAGGAAACATTTTTTTTTACATTACACAAAAGGTTTTTCTTCATTGTATACACATTTTCTTCAAAATTTTGAAACACGGGAACATTTTTTCATTGTTACCAACATTCTGTTTGAAAGTTATCAACATTTCTTAAAACTATGCTAACAAATTCTTTATACTAAGTTACCATTTTTTAATTCACGTTTTAGTATTTCTTAAATAAAATTATTTTAAAAATATATGCATTTAATATAAAATATAAATAGAATAAAAAATGGAAATATCTGGCGACAGCAGCATAACGGCACGTCCTACTGGACGTCTCACCATCGTGCCTTGTAGGCGACGCGGCGTTGTGCCTCTTTGTAAGCGGCATATAGCCAGGCCTCTGTATCCCAGCCCAGCAACAAACACAAAGCCATTAATGAATCTCAATGGAAATCGTATAAGTTGCCCGTACCAATTCCTAGTAGGAACCACCTACAGGCAACACCTGGCACGTGGAATAAGTAGTGCGGTTTGTTCGCGGCATGGTGTAGGTTCGTTCAGCTCCGATTTTCTATGATTATTACTTTCTTTTCCTTTTACCTTTTCTTTTTTCTTTGATTTTATATTTTTTCACCAGGATTTTTGTTTTGGTTTTGTTCTTCATTCTGCTCCTGTTTTCTTATTTTGCTCATTGGTTTATTTCTTCCTTTCTTTGCTATACTTTGGTTTTCTATTGTTTCTTTTGTTCTTCGTTTTCTTTGGTTTTTTCGCTTTTTTCTTTTTGTTTATTTGTCGGATTTCATCAAGGGCTTTCTCAACACATGTCTCTTTCTCAGAACACTATGTGCATGTTCTAATACACGTGAATTGTTTTGTGATAAAAGTTGGACATTTTTTGAATACATGATATACTATTTTACAAGTACATGTTTAAACACTTTTTCTAAATACATGTAGAATATTTTCAAATAGCTGTTGTATATTTTTCTAAACCTAGCAAATACTTTTTTCGTTGAATAACATTTTTTTTAAAATTCACGAACAATTTTCTGTAGCAAATAATTATTTCTCAAAAACTTCACGTACATTTTTAGTTGAAATAAATATTTTCCAACCAATGCAAACTTTTTACAGATTGTATAATATTTTGTAAAATGTCAAGAATATTTTTTTGAAAATCTGGATATTTCTATAAAATGTCACATAAATTTTCTTAATAGTACAAAACATTCTTTTAGAGTATGCAAACATTATTTTTACATTGTATACACATTTTTTTTAGAAAATTTGCATTCATTTTTCTGAAAAAGGGGAACATTTTCTTATTTGCATGAACATTGTTTTTTGAAAGTTATCAACTTATTTTTGAACTATGCTAGCAATTTTTATATTAGGTAAACATATTTTTTAAATCTAGGTTTAAATTTTTCTTAAGTAAATTTATGTTTTAAGAATATACTAGTAAATGCATATGTGCAATGCATGTTGATATTAAGCACTATATTAATTTCTTGCATAGATGAGGTAAGATATTATTTGCACTTTAATTATGTGATAAACATTGGCACTGATATTTGATATGGTATTAATTGCAAGCTAAACATGTTGATGCCTCACCACTGGAGCAGACTGAGTCGTCGGATTGACCTGGTTTGACTGCCGAGATTAGTTCGATCCAGCCCTTTGGATCTTTTTATATTGGTATATATGCATTTAAAATGTAAATGAAAGTAAAACAAATGAGTGACGTCAACATGACATCTACCTGACGAGTCATGTCCTACTGGGTCGACCCACCACCACGCCCTGTAGGCGAGGCCGCGGTGTGCCTCGCAGTTAGCGGCACATAGTCAAGTTATTTTTTAGGAATTAAACTTTTCTTCATCTGTGATTATGTAGAACTTAATTCCCAAAAAAATCTACAGACAATAACACATGGGATCGCAACCAGCTATAGTATTGGAGCAACACATGGAGCCCGACCATAGCCGGGATGTGTGACACAGTCTAACCGTCCACTATGCGACCACCGCCAAAGTCTTCCACGTGGCTATCATCGTGATCATCATTCGCCCTAAATACATGTACATAGGTGCTAGAGGGGAGAGAGGAGCAGGTTCTACGGCAGTCGTGCAGGGGCGTGCGGCCGGCCTATTGGCGTGGAGCCAGAGGGGAGGGCAGGAGCGGGTTCCATGTGTGGTTGTCTTGTTGAAATCCCGAACGGAAAGAATGAGAGGATGTGAGAAAGGGGGTGAGCGATACTACGCAGGGTGAAGGCGGTGAGACGTGCAATCGGTTGGATTGAATGACTCATTGAGAGACCGACAGAGCGAGTGACAACGGTCGCTTTCCCAAGGAAATACAAGGGAAATGAATCGGTCGCCTCTGCCATGGCGATCGGCTGGCGGAGGTGTAGGCACGACAGTGGAGGCTCGACGCTCCCTCCTCTCCTCAGGTATGCACTTGGATCAATGCCCGGTGGCGAATCCCTTGGGTTGGTTTTACATGTCTAGATGTAATTTTTATTATTTTTTGTGTTTGTTGTACTGCTGTGATTGAATTTTCCCCCAAAAAAGCGCATACTTTGCATGGCAGGCAACTAGCCCATCTGCAAGTGATCTTCTTATCAGTTTTACGTGGGCTAGGAAAATCGAAATTCTAAATTGGGTTTAGGCTGAAAAA
>NC_057798.1:13043513-13074799 GCF_018294505.1 Triticum aestivum
GGTCAAAAAATTTATACACATTTTTGAAAATTTTGAAATGCTTGATCTACATTTTTTTCAATACAATATAAAAAAATCTATGCACATTTTAACTTTTTTTAAGTGCTCGACTAATGTATTCAAAATGAAATATTAACATTTTTTTAATACATGGTCAACAACTTTCTATGCATATTTAACATTTTTTAGATGCTTGATTAAAACATTTAAAATACTAGTTAACATTTATTCAAATGCTTCATTAACTTTTTTATAGACATTATTAGAAAAATCCTCATTTTTTAATAAATCATCAACAATTTTTTCTATACATATTTAACATTTTTTCAAATACTTTTTCAACAGTTTCTCCCAATGCTTGGTTAAAAAACTTATATACATGATAAAAAACTCATCCATTTTTAATAGATGGTCAGCATTTTTCTATACACATTTGCATTGTTTTAATTTCCATTGATCTATCACGGGCGTGAACCACGTGCTAGAGTCAACACGTGTCCCTGGCCTATCCACCGCTTCCCCTCCAGTCGACGTGACCTTATTTCTTCATGTCATCTCTCCACACATTTCCGCCTCCACCTCGGTTCACCCCCACTCAACAGAGGAGCTCCCATGGCATCACCACCCCGTGCCGCTGTTGCGAACCAGAGGGGAGCGGGCACAGCCATGGCCTACAACCCCAAGCGCGGATGACACTCGGTGCTCTGCTGTGACGCAACACGCAGGCGAGAGGGCGACTGCTTCTTTTTGTGCTGCCGCGACGAGGCGGTACGACGCTTGTCGGCGGCTGCTACGTCTTGAGCTTGCGTTGATTTTCCTTGAAGAGGAAACGGTGATGCAGCAATAGTAGCGTAAGAATTTCCCTCAGTTTTTGAAAACCAAGGTATCAATCCAGTAGGAGGCTCCTCAAAAGTCCCACGCACCTATACAAACAAACAAAGAACTCGCAACCAACGCAATAAAGGGGTTGTCAATCCCTTCACGGCCACTTGCGAAAGTGAGATCTGATAGAGATAGTATGATAGACCGACTCCTGCCTGAATCTACTACTATTACTCCACACATCGACCGCTATCCAGCATGCATCTAGAGTATTAAGTTCATAAAGAACAGAGTAACGCATTAAGAAAGATGACATGATGTAGAGGGATAAACTCATGCAATATGATATAAACCCCATCTTTTTATCCTCGATGGCAATAATACAATACGTGCCTTGCTGCCCCTGCTGTCACTGGGAAAGGACACCGTAAGATTGAACCCAAAGCTAAGCACTTCTCCCATTGCAAGAAAAATCAATCTAGTAGGCCAAACCAAACTGATAATTCAAAGAGACTTGCAAAGATAACTTAATCACACATAAAAGAATTCAGAGGAGATTCAAATATTTCTCATAGATAAACTTGATCATAAACCCATAATTCATCGGATCTCGACAAACACACTGCAAAAAGCGTTACATCGAGTAGATCTCCAAGAAGATCGATTAGAACATGGTATTGAGATCCAAAAAGAGAGAAAAAGTCATCTAGCTAATAACTATGGACCCGAAGGTCTGTGGTAAACTACTCACAACTCATCGGAGGGGCTATGGTGTTGATGTAGAAGCCCTCCGTGGTTGATTTCCCCTCCGGCGGAGCGCCGACAAAGGCTCCAAGATGGGATCTCGCGGATACAGAAGGTTACGGCGGTGGAAATAGTTTTTCGTTGGCTCCCCTGATGTTTTCGGGGTACGTGGGTATATATAGGAGGAAGAAGTAGGTCGGTGGCCGCCAGAGGGGCCACAAGATAGGGGGCGCGCCTTGTAGGGGTGTGCGCGCCCTCCACCCTCGTGGCTGCCTCGGCATATCGTTGACTTGCACTCCAAGTCCTCTGGATAACGTTTGTTCCAAAAATCACGCTCCCGAAGGTTTCATTCCGTTTGGACTCCGTTTGATATTCCTTTTCTTCGAAACACTGAAATAGGCAAAAAAAACAATAATACGGGTTGGGCCTCCGGTTAGTAGGTTAGTCCCAAAAATGATATAAATGTGTAAATTAAGCCCATAAACATCCAAAATGGGTAATATAATAGCATGGAATAATGAAAACTTATAGATACGTTGGAGACGTATCAAGCATCCCCAAACTTAATTCCTGCTCGTCCTCGAGTAGGTAAATGATAAAAACAGAATTTTTATGTGGAGTGCTACCTAGCATAATTCTCAATGTAATTTTCTTTATTATGGCATGATAGTTCAGATCCAAATGATTCAAGATAAAAGCTTATAAAACATAAAAATAATAATACTTCGAAGCATACTAACAAATAATCATGTCCTATCAAAATAGCATAGCCAAAGAAAGCTTATCCCTACAAAATCATATAGTTAGGCCATGCTTCATTTTCATTACACAAAATACTCCCATCATGTACAACCCCGGTTTCAGCCAAGCAATTGGTTCATACTTTTTAACGCGCTTCAGCTTTTTCAACTCTTACGCAATACATGAGTGCAAGCCATGGACATAGCACTATGGTGGTATATGGTGGTGGTTGTGAGGACAAAAAGGGAGAAGATAGTCTCACATCAACTAGGCGTATCAACGGGCTATGGAGATGCCCACCAATAGATATCAATGTGAGTGAGTAGGGATTGCCATGCAATGGATGCACTAGAGCTATAAATATACGAAAGATCAACAAAAGAAACTCAGTGGGTGTGCATCCAACTTGCTTGCTCATGAAGACCTTTGGCATTTTGAGGAAGCC
Source organism: Triticum aestivum (assembly GCF_018294505.1). Classification (NCBI taxonomy): domain Eukaryota; kingdom Viridiplantae; phylum Streptophyta; class Magnoliopsida; order Poales; family Poaceae; genus Triticum; species Triticum aestivum. The sequence continues at coordinate 13,046,266 of NC_057798.1, forward strand.
CATCATTGGAATATACAAGCCAAGTTCTATAATAAAAAATTCCCACTTAGTATATGAAAGTGACAACATAGGAGACTCTCTATCATGAAAATCATGGTGCTACTTTGAAGCACAAGTGTGGTAAAAAGGATAGTAGCATTGTCCCTTCTCTTTGTTTCTTTCATTATTTTTTTCTTTTCTCTTTTTTTTTCTTTTTTTTCTTTTCCCTTTTTTTCTTTGGCCTTTCTCTTTTTTTTGGCCTTTTTCTTTTTTTTCTTTTTTTAAAGTCCGAAGTCTCATCCCGACTTGTGGAGGAATCATAGTCTCCATCATCCTTTCCTCACTGGGACAATGCTCTAATAATGAAGATCATCACACTTTTATTGATTTACAACTTAAGAATTACAACTCAAAACTAGAACAAGATATGACTCTATATGAATGCTTCCGGCGGTGTACCGGGATATGCAATGAATCAAGAGCGACAAGTATGAAAATTATGAAGGTGGCTTTGCCACAAATATGATGTCAACTACATGATCATGCAAAGAGCAATATGACAATGATGATGCGTGTCACAATAACGGAACGATGGAAAGTTGCATGGCAATATATCTTGAAATGGCTATGGAAATACCATAATAGGTAGGTATGGTGGCTATTTTGAGGAAGGTAAATAATGGGTGCATGATACCAGCGAAAGTTGCGCGGTATAATAGAGGCTAGCAAAGTGGAAGAAGGGTGAGTGTGCGTATATCCATGGACTCACATTAGTCATAAAGAACTCATATACTTATTGCAAAATTTACTTGCCCTCGAAGCAAAGTACTACTACACATGCTCCTAGGGGAAGGGTTGGTAGGAGTTAACCATCGCGCGATCCCGACCTCCACTCATAAGGAAGGCAATCAAAAGAGCACCTCATGCAACAAATTTGTCACACACCTTTTACCATACGTGCATGCCACGGGACTTGCCAACTTCAACACAAGTATTTCTCAATTTTATAATTATCCACTAGCATGACTCTATTATTACCACCTTTATATCTCAAAACAATTATTAAGCATCAAATTGATCCTAGTGTTTAATGCACTTTATATGATAGTTTTTATCATACCCAACTTGGATGCTCATCATTCTAGGACCAAATTCATAATCATAGCAAATACCATGCTGTTCTAAGAGACTCTCAAAATAATATAAGTGAAGCATGAGAGACTAACAATTTCTACAAAATTAAGCCACCGTCGTGCTCTAAAAGATATAAGTGAAGCACTAGAGCAAATACTATCTAGCTCAAAAGATATAAGTTGTCAGGACCCCGACTCAATGCCACATCGATCTAGCATGTAACACCCCATATCACTTTGCGGCCTCACGCACGGTATTCCCACGGGTGTCGCCTTACCTTTGCCCGGGACCGTTTGCGTCTTTTGGCACACGTATATGATAGTGTCGCTAGCATCCATATGGTAAGGAGCTTGGGCTGACATGGCTAGTCGTAACCCAAAGTGGCACAGACTTACTAGGACAGGCATCCATGACCCAGCATCGAACGTGTCGGTCATCAGCGAGTGAATCCAGGCTGTAGCACTGGGCTAGCAGGACTCCGGTGAACCGGGCTATAGCAGGCTAACAGGACTCCGGTATTCATCGCGTGACATTTCCCCGAAGGGACAGACACAGGAACGAAGAAGGACACATGCCGGCGAGCCTAAGTGTTCCGGAGCAGTAGCAAGCTACCAAGGCTCAATGGAAACACTAGGAGACATTTCCCGGTAAGAGAGGCTACTAAAGATAAACAACTAGATAGTCAGATCCCACACATACCAAGCATTTCAATAACATACACACAATATGCTCGATATGTGCAATACAACATGGCATCACAAAATGACTCTACGACTCAAGTATTTATTCGATAGGCTCCGAGGAGCAAGATATTACAAACAGGGGTCTCACGACCCAACATTCAGAGCATACAAGTCAAAACACAAACGGAAGCTATCATGTCTGAGTACAGACATCTAGAAATGAAAAAGGCTGAGAAGCCTGACTATCTACCAGATCCTGCCGAGGGCTCAAGATCGTAGCTGAGGTAACAAGCTAAACGTCAAAGTCCACGTGGAACTACTAGTGAGACTGAAGTCTCTCTGCAAAAACATAAATTAAGCAACGTGAGTACAAATGTACCCAGCAAGACTTACATCAGATCTATCTACATATGCATCATTATCAACAAGGGGGTGGAGGAGTTTAACTGCAGCAAGCCAGCTTTGACTCGGTGGCTATCCTGAACTACGACTGCAAGTAACTCTTTTGAGGTGGCGCACACGAGTCCACATATTCACCATATCAATACACCACTATGGATCCGCTCCCGTCTCCCTACAAGAACGCCATCCATAGCACTCACGCTTATCTTGCGTATTTTAGAGTATCCACTTTCACTTGTCTATGAACTGTACAAGGGGTCCATGTTTCCATATCCGAGGAATCCGGCTATTCGAATAGATGATGTTAACCCTGCAGGGGTGTACTTCTTCACACACGCTTTCGCCACTTATCGCCCTGTACACGTCATGTACCTCGGCAACCTTCAAGCGGAAGCCGGGCGAGGGAGTCGGCCACGACCTGACTAACCGAACAAGTCTCTAGTCCAGGTTTATCGCCTATTCGGGTTCCATCCGCAAGGAGATCCGGCCGGGGTGTCGCTTACGGCCCCAAACGATGTGTGCAGGGTTCCCAAGTCCACCAACCGGGTGCCACTTGGTACACCGGGCCACTGTGCCTAGTCTGTCCCAAGCCCACCTGTACCGGATGCCACTTGGTAGACTACTAACACTACCTACAAACACCAGAAACTAGTTGCAACTCCTGGACAGAGATCATGTTGATTAATAAGTCGAGAGGGGTCGAGTTACCGGAACCCAATGTGTGGTAGTAACTGGTCATGGATCACAAACACAGAACTCAGTTCCTGAGGACGGCTGCAATGAGACAACCCACCATGTACTCCTACATGGCCTCTCACCGCTACCTTTACCAAATCGTGTTCACACACTTACCTCACACACAGTAGGACATGTTCACACGCCTCTGATTCATCCCCGATGAATCAGACCTGACTCAACTCTAAGCAATAGCAGGCATGACAACAAGCATGAATGAGTGGGCACATCAGGGCTCAAACAACTCCTACTCATGCTAGTGGGTTTCATCTATTTACTGTGGCAATGACAGGTCATGCAAAGGATAAAGAGGTTCAGCTACCGCAGCAAGTAACAAATATGTCGTTGTTGTCCTAATGCAGTAAAAGAGAGCAGGAGCGAGAGAGTGGGATTTTATCGGAATGAACAAGGGGGTTTTGCTTGCCTGGCACTTCTGAAGATAATATAGCTCTTCATCGGTGTCATCGATCACATCGTCGGTACACGTCTATCGAGAGGGGACAATTACCGGCAAATACAGAAAAACACGATCAATGCAATGCACAATATGATGCATGCTATGACATGGCAATATGAATGTGTTTTGGGCTAATGCACCTAAAACCAGATTAAATGAAGTTGGTTTGAATCCAAGATTCAAATTCAAACTCCATATGTGATTATTCAAATGCCATTCACTTCATTTGCCCTAAACAGTAGTGATAAGTTGTTCTAACATGCATGAAAATGGTACAGATGGATTCCTTGATTTTTTCTTATAATTTTTCATATATAAATTATTTAATTTGGAGTTACGGTTAATTTTCTATGATTTATTGAAGTTTTAGCTATTTTCTGGAATTTCCTGAATAATTAGAATTAAAATAATTCCAGAAAATGATTTATGGCGTCAGCACCATGTCGCTGTGATGTCAGCAGAGTCAACTGGGCTGGCTCGGTCAAACCTGATGTGTGGGGTCCACACGTCAGTGACTAACTAACTAACCTAATTTTAATTAGAGCCTGGGCCCGCATGTCAGTGTCAGCAGGGGGGGTAATTAGTTTAACTAATCCGATTAGTGCTAATCCTAATTTAGTTAGTGGCCAGAGGCCCACACATCAGTGAGACAGGGTCAAACTGGGCAGTGGGTCAACCCACGCTGTTCAGGGGTCAACGGTCGCCGGCGTTTAGCCGCCGGCGAGTCCCGACGCGGTGGTGCGCTGCGGAAATGGCCTACAGAGCGCCGTTTGGCGTGCGGAGCACGACTACGGGATGCGGACGCTCGTCCGCATCCAACCAGGGTGGTGGCGCGGCCGGGGAGTGGCCGGAGAGTGGTCGGCGACGAGCTTTACCGGCGGCCGGAGCACGGCGAGGTCGGGGTTGGCGCTAGGGGGCACGGCAGGTCGCACGGGTGGGCGCGCTCGGCTCCTGGAAGGGTGCTGAGCACGTTGCCGTGCTCGGGGGTTAGCTACGGTGGCTCTAGCCCCGTCTGTGTCATCGCCGGTGGCGAGGAACGGTCGGCTCCGACAGCCGGGGTGGTTAGAAGGCACGGACGGCACGGGGAGAGAGGGAAAATGGACAGGGGCTCACGGTGAGTTCGAAGAGAAGGTCGGCGTGCTCGGGGAGGCGGTGGAGACGGCGAATCAACGGCGGCGGTGGTCGGAGCCCGAGGTGGAAGACGACGGCGATGGCGATGTTCCGGGCCCTCCCGGCTTGCGTGGCTCATCGAAGATGAAGAAGACAACGTGGCGGAGCTTCTGGGTGCGTCGGGATTGCGTGTGGTGGCCGGTGGCCGCGAGGGAGCTTGTCGGTGGCGGCGGCTCCGCTCGGTCGCGGGAGGGAGAGAGAGCAGAGGGGGGGAATAGGGACGGAGGGAGAGCGAGAGGGGTTCCAGGGAGAGTGAGAGAGAGGCCAGGGTGTCGTGGCGTCTCCAGGCGCATCGAGGAGGGAGGCAACCAGGCAGGAGGTGGCCAAGCGCGACGGCGGTGCTCGCCACCGAGCTGCTTCGTGCGCTGGCATGGGAAGAAGACAGGAGAAGGGGGCCAGGTGGGCTGGGCCGCGCAGGTGGAGCTGGGCCAGGCTCTGGTGGGCTGCACGGGTAAGGCCAAGTAACTTCCTTCTCTCTCTCTCTTTTATTTCTGTTTTCTATTTTTGTTCTGTTTTATTTAATTGGCACTGAATTTTTAATTCAAACAGAATTTGAAAACAGTGCCAAAACTCCCCTGGATATTTTTAAATCACTTAATGGACTTCTCCACACATAACAAAAATATCTCAGGTCATTTGAAAATATATTCATTATATATTATGAATATAACTCCAAATTCAAATAAAATATTGATTTAAAATCAGAGCCCAATAATTCCTTAGAAATGTCCCAAAATTTTGGTTTGATTTATAACTCTTGCCAAAATTGTCAGAGCTATTTCTAGGCATTTTGGAATTACTGATTGCAATTTTAGGGTTTCTTGCCCCTCTTTATTTAGGGTTTTGAGGCTTCCAATTTCCCTCAGTTCAAATTTCAGAATTTAAACATGATGCACACACCAGGCAGCACCAGAAGCTAGGGATGTGACAACTCACCCCCACTAAACAAGAATCTCGTCTCGAGATTCAAGCGTAGGGTAGGACGAAGGGGAAACGCAAACTAGTACAATCTTCATGATCCAGGTTGCACTTCAAATGAACGTTGATTTGGACACCATCTTTGTCTTGTCGTCTTGCTCTGAGAACTCCAGCTAATCATGACAAGAAGAGGAAAGGAAAACTCTGGAAGGATCGGTCTTCTCGAAGGTCGAACAACTCAGGATTAACTCCCGGAATGTGACATAGCAACATCTCTCGAGCTGAGAGACGAAGCATACCTTTAGAGGGATGGAGTGGAGCAGGTGACGAGGTTCACTAGGTAGACAACAATTCCAAACTTAAGAATGTGGCGATCGGTTGTCAACGTAGCGAGGAGTTGAATTGCCATGATACCACGACGAAACATCCTGGAGAAGGGTGATTCGTAGATTATTATCTTAAGTGGCAAAAAGAATTACCTTTGATATAGAGATCATTGAGACTCTCTATATCAGCCGAAGGCAAATCACAGCAATCGATTGGCGGGGTCGGTAGAATGGCATACTCGGACTTGGATGATGTGGATTACCTTGTTGAAGACAACGTAATGGATGAATTTGCTTATCACCGGAAATGGAAGAGACCCATGGTAGAATGGCACATTGGCGGTGCAAGCTAGGAACAAAATGCAAATGCTGGGAATGATTCTGGTAACTGGGGAAGAACCCAACAATAGAGAGTGAATTCACTGTCTGAAGAGGTCATAGCATTGCCGAGGAAACTGAGAGCAAACCCAGTTAGTGCCGATGATAACACGTAGCGCTTGTGCGTGCTCTCAAGAACTTGAGCATTTCCGTAATCATCAAGGTTTTACCAACATCCGTGTCAAGGATCCTGGCAACACAACATACCACCATGATGAACAACGATGGACGATGCAGATGCATAGGAAGATAACATCAGCTCAGATTTCACCCTAGCGAGGCCAAGGAAACAAAATCTGGATGATCGACCGAGAGACATTTAGCACTCCGCTTCTAATGTTCTCCTTGACGTGCTAGTGTAACCCATTCATAGATATGGTTTGATAACTAGAACATCAAGTAAAAGGTCGGACTTCGGAAGCAATACAATCCATAAGGAACAGTTACGGAGGTAAATCCTACGAAATCCTTATGGGGAGGTGGCCAACTTCCTCAAACAAGATACTACAAATAGGTCTTCCGGCTGGGTGTGTTGGCCATGACATCCACTTTACCGGCTATCGAGGGACCAATATTATAGTTCTTGGGAAATGTTCCAACCATCATATCTGCCTGAGACTCAGATCTGGTTGGTGTCAGGATAATCCAGACTTATCGAGTCTAGGAAGAAAAAAGAAAGTTTGCAACACAAATCAACGAGATGACGTTGCGAGATTCTCGGGAAATGAACTATGATAGCAAGCTCCAAAACACGAGCTGGTTCTGCTACACACATGTGAACACGTTGTCTCAGACAAACATGATCACATGGTAGTCTTACAATAAAACACTACCGAGTTCTGGTTGGGCCCCATCAGCGAGGATATCGAAGTTCTTTCATAAGTCCGGATTAGCTCTTATGAAGATACTCCTTTTCCTTGAACAAATCAGTCAGTGGCTTGGTGTGCTAGGATATACATATGGAATGAAGATGATCAGCCTAACAGACCACAGAATTCTTCGCACGTGCATGACCGACTTGGGATGATTCCAAAGGAGCAAAAACAAACTTTCTCGAATTCACGACGGCATCTTACATCAAAATGCACGTGAATCAAAGGAAGTCACTCCTTTCATCAAACAAGTACTTCATGAGCTAGCATGAAGAAAATGCTTTCAAAAGTTTCCAACACTAACTTAATGTTCAACAACATCATGGAGGAGATAAGGATGTTGTCAATGGACTCAACAACAACTCATCGGAATTTCCATATCACTGGACTTCCACCATCGTGTGAACACGGTGATAGCATTGGTCAGACCCAAAAGATATAATGGTGTATGCTCGAGGGATCAACCACGAGGAAGACAACATTACGAACATCGTTGGTTCTGACTTGATTTGACGATAGCCCACACTCAAATCAAAGGATTGATAAGACGATAGGTCCAACAACTGATCACAGGGACCAATCGATGAAGATATCATCTTTCTTCAACACACACTACACAAGAATATCCCTTTGGAACGAACTAAGTCAGGCAAGCTTTTATCTTCCAACCCTCCAAGTTGTCGTTTAGCTTAACCAACTAGCTCAGGGATATCTATCACCGATTCTTGGAGAGAAGGTGGTTCACAAGAAACCAACTTGATCACGAGCTCAACGTAGCGGTCAGGAAATAACCCGGTAACACTTCCAAGAGGATATTTGGAAAGTCACGAACCACCGGTATGTTACTAAGCTCGAGAACAATCTTGCCTTTCAGGGCAAGACGATATGATCAAATGAGCGAGGGATTGAAAGAAAATCCTAACTCAATGACCGAGGGGTGCACCAGGAAAATGGACTAGGTAGCACGATCAACCTTAGGGCGATGATTCAAAAATCAACATGCTAAGAATGGGGTTTATTGTCCATTTAACTACCAAGCAACGAGGTTGCTGGGAGTATTGATTTCACACATCACAATTCATTTGTCGGTATTCCGGTTGCGACAACACGAAACCGAGGAATGAATAATGATGGCGAGAGTATCACTAAGTCAAGAATTGATAAGAGGTGGTGCAATTCTCATAACAATCCTGACATAAAGAGGGTAACACTTCAAGGTAGAACAGAACAAAAGCTGAATTAGCAATTTGATCTGTGAAGCACAATTGCTTTGACCCAATCCTAGATGTGGATGAGGTACTGGAGTTCATTTCTCCTAGTCATTCTGGGGTAGAATGGCTTGACAGACCACAAGAGTAATAGGCACCGATAACACGAATGCACAATTACTCCTGACTATCAATTGATAGACGAGGGCCAGAAAACAACTAAAGAGGGACAACTCAAAAGAACATATGATTTTCTGAGTTGTGAATGCATAGATTAGCATGTCGAACGAGTTCAACATATTTCTTCCGGACAATCCATGCGGAAAGGTAGAACTGGCAGAGTCACAATATATAATGGAGAACTCATTAAGAGCACTCTGGTTGTGATTGTTCAGTTCAACGAGGAGCTTCTGCCATAAGTAGTTCATGGTATTTGGAAGAAGAAGATACCACGGACTTCAAGGACTATCGCAAAGGTTACTAATATCCTAAAGGCACTAGCAATTACTATCAACATGAAGTAAGTAGGATGAATCTTGGGCTCAGAACCCAGGAATAGAATACCTACTAACTAAATGGCATCATGGGATGCTTTCGAGAATAAAAGCCAGAATCATCACACTGGGATCACAAAACATTGCTAGATTACTAGGTGACTCCCTAAACACCTAGGGCCATAATACTAGCTCCAACATATAGGTTAAAGCAATAGAGTACCTCAACTCACTGATTTGTGTGATTTATCTGACCAAAGGCACATCGGAAACAGGAGGAAGGAATTTGCAAATGCATCAGACTCTTTAGAAACCTGGGATGACTCGGACAGCATAACGGCTGTAAATGCTCAGAAAAGATTTGAGACATTCACAAAAATGGTGGCATAACCACTCAGAAGCACAATATCAAGGTTTCGAGATCAACAATTAACATACGGAAGTAGTAGGAACTGAACTGAGACTTAAATCCAACAATCTTATAAGTCCACTGCTTAGTAACACGTGATCCTAATAGAAAGAAGAGATAGCCTAGTTCTTAATCCCCGTAGAAGAGAAGATGATGACTCAGATCAGAAGGCCATGAGGTATAAGGAGTAAAAAGAGCCTTACGTTCCATCCCACAATCAATTCCCTTATATAACTAAAGCATTTCTAGACTCAACTTCGACCAGTTTGGCTTGGTAATCCTACAGGCAGTCAAGCTCTGATACCAACGCTGTCAGGACCCCGACTCAATGCCACATCGATCTAGCATGTAACACCCCATATCACTTTGCGGCCTCACGCACGGTATTCCCACGGGTGTCGCCTTACCTTTGCCCGGGACCATTTGCGTCTTTTGGCACACGTATATGATAGTGTTGCTAGCATCCATATGGTAAGGAGCCCGGGCTGACATGGCTAGTCGTAACCCAAAGTGGCACAGACTTACTGGGACAGGCATCCATGACCCAGCATCGAACGTGTCGGTCATCAGCGAGTGAATCCAGGCTGTAGCACTGGGCTAGCAGGACTCCGGTGAACCGGGCTGTAGCAGGCTAACAAGACTCCGGTATTCATCGCGTGACATTTCCCCGAAGGGACAGACACAGGAACGAAGAAGGACACATGCCGGCCAGCCTAAGTGTTCCGGAGCAGTAGCAAGCTACCAAGGCTCAATGGAAACACTAGGAGACATTTCCCGGTAAGAGAGGCTACTAAAGATAAACAACTAGATAGTCAGATCCCACACATACCAAGCATTTCAATAACATACACACAATATGCTCGATATGTGCAATACAACATGGCATCACAAAATGACTCTACGACTCAAGTATTTATTCGATAGGCTCCGAGGAGCAAGATATTACAAACAGGGGTCTCACGACCCAACATTCAGAGCATACAAGTCAAAACACAAACGGAAGCTATCATGTCTGAGTACAGACATCTAGAAATGAAAAAGGCTGAGAAGCCTGACTATCTACCAGATCCTGCCGAGGGCTCAAGATCGTAGCTGAGGTAACAAGCTAAACGTCAAAGTCCACGTGGAACTACTAGTGAGACTGAAGTCTCTCTGCAAAAACATAAATTAAGCAACGTGAGTACAAATGTACCCAGCAAGACTTACATCAGATCTATCTACATATGCATCATTATCAACAAGGGGGTGGAGGAGTTTAACTGCAGCAAGCCAGCTTTGACTCGGTGGCTATCCTGAACTACGACTGCAAGTAACTCTTTTGAGGTGGCGCACACGAGTCCACATATTCACCATATCAATACACCACTATGGATCCGCTCCCGTCTCCCTACGAGAACACCATCCATAGCACTCACGCTTATCTTGCGTATTTTAGAGTATCCACTTTCACTTGTCTATGAACTGTACAAGGGGTCCACGTTTCCATATCCGAGGAATCCGGCTATTCGAATAGATGATGTTAACCCTGCAGGGGTGTACTTCTTCACACACGCTTTCGCCACTTATCGCCCTGTACACGTCATGTACCTCGGCAACCTTCAAGCGGAAGCCGGGCGAGGGAGTCGGTCACGAGCTGACTAACCGAACAAGTCTCTAGTCCAGGTTTATCGCCTATTCGGGTTCCATCCGCAAGGAGATCCGGCCGGGGTGTCGCTTACGGCCCCAAACGATGTGTGCAGGGTTCCCAAGTCCACCAACCGGGTGCCACTTGGTACACCGGGCCACTGTGCCTAGTCTGTCCCAAGCCCACCTGTACCGGATGCCACTTGGTAGACTACTAACACTACCTACAAACACCAGAAACTAGTTGCAACTCCTGGATAGAGATCATGTTGATTAATAAGTCGAGAGGGGTCGAGTTACCGGAACCCAATGTGTGGTAGTAACTGGTCATGGATCACAAACACAGAACTCAGTTCCTGAGGACGGCTGCAATGAGACAACCCACCATGTACTCCTACATGGCCTCTCACCGCTACCTTTACCAAATCGTGTTCAGACACTTACCTCACACACAGTAGGACATGTTCACACGCCTCTGATTCATCCCCGATGAATCGGACCTGACTCAACTCTAAGCAATAGCAGGCATGACAACAAGCATGAATGAGTAGGCACATCAGGGCTCAAACAACTCCTACTCATGCTAGTGGGTTTCATCTATTTACTGTGGCAATGACAGGTCATGCAAAGGATAAAGGGGTTCAGCTACCGCAGCAAGTAACAAATATGTCGTTGTTGTCCTAATGCAGTAAAAGAGAGCAGGAGCGAGAGAGTGGGATTTTATCGGAATGAAGAAGGGGGTTTTGCTTGCCTGGCACTTCTGAAGATAATATAGCTCTTCATCGGTGTCATCGATCACATCGTCGGTACACATCTATCGAGAGGGGACAATTACCGGCAAATACAGAAAAACACGATCAATGCAATGCACAATATGATGCATGCTATGACATGGCAATATGAATGTGTTTTGGGCTAATGCACCTAAAACCAGATTAAATGAAGTTGGTTTGAATCCAAGATTCAAATTCAAACTCCATATGTGATTATTCAAATGCCATTCACTTCATTTGCCCTAAACAGTAGTGATAAGTTGTTCTAACATGCATGAAAATGGTACAGATGGATTCCTTAAATTTTTCTGATAATTTTTCATATATAAATTATTTAATTTGGAGATATGGTTAATTTTCTATGATTTATTGAAGTTTTAGCTATTTTCTGGAATTTCCTGAATAATTAGAATTAAAATAATTCCAGAAAATGATTTATGGCGTCAGCACCACGTCACTGTGACGTCAGCAGAGTCAACTGGGCTGGCTCGGTCAAACCTGACGTGTGGGGTCCACACGTCAGTGACTAACTAACTAACCTAATTTTAATTAGAGCCTGGGCCCGCATGTCAGTGTCAGCAGGGGGGTAATTAGTTTAACTAATCCGATTAGTGCTAATCCTAATTTAGTTAGTGGCCAGAGGCCCACACGTCAGTGAGACAGGGTCAAACTGGGCAGTGGGTCAACCCACGCTGGTCAGGGGTCAACGGTCGTCGGCGTTTAGCCGCCGGCGAGTCCCGACGCGGTGGTGCGCTGCGGAAATGGCCTACAGAGCGCCGTTTGGCGCGCGGAGCACGACTACAGGATGCGGACGCTCGTCCGCATCCAACCAGGGTGGTGGCGCGGCCGGGGAGTGGCCGGAGAGTGGTCGGCGACGAGCTTTAGCGGCGGCCGGAGCACGGCGAGGTCGGGGTTGGCGCTAGGGGGCACGACAGGTCGCACGGGTGGGCGCGCTCGGCTCCTGGAAGGGTGCTGAGCACGTTGCCGTGCTCGGGGGTTAGCTACGGTGGCTCTAGCCCCGTCTGTGTCATCGCCGGCGGCGAGGAACGGTCGGCTCCGACAGCCGGGGTGGTTAGAAGGCGCGGACGGCACGGGGAGAGAGGGGAAATGGACAGGGGCTCACGGTGAGTTCGAAGAGAAGGTCGGCGTGCTCTGGGAGGCGGTGGAGACGGCGAATCAACGGCGGCGGTGGTCGGAGCCCGAGGTGGAAGACGACGGCGATGGCGATGTTCCGGGCCCTCCCGGCTTCCGTGGCTCATCGAAGATGAAGAAGACAACGTGGCGGAGCTTCTGGGTGCGTCGGGATTGCGTGTGGTGGCCGGTGGCCGCGAGGGAGCTTGTCGGTGGCGGCGGCTCCGCTCGGTCGCGGGAGGGAGAGAGAGCAGAGGGGGGGAATAGGGACGGAGGGAAAGCGAGAGGGGTTCCAGGGAGAGTGAGAGAGAGGCCAGGGTGTCGTGGCGTCTCCAGGCGCATCGAGGAGGGAGGCAACCAGGCAGGAGGTGGCCAAGCGCGACGGCGGTGCTCGCCACCGAGCTGCTTCGTGCGCTGGCACGGGAAGAAGACAGGAGAAGGGGGCCAGGTGGGCTGGGCCGCGCAGGTGGAGCTGGGCCAGGCTCTGGTGGGCTGCACGGGTAAGGCCAGGTAACTTCCTTCTCTCTCTCTCTTTTATTTCTGTTTTCTATTTTTGTTCTGTTTTATTTAATTGGCACTGAATTTTTAATTCAAACAGAATTTGAAAACAGTGCCAAAACTCCCCTGGATATTTTTAAATCACTTAATGGACTTCTCCACACATAACAAAAATATCTCAGGTCATTTTAAAATATATTCATTATATATTATGAATATAACTCCAAATTCAAATAACATATTGATTTAAAATCAGAGCCCAATAATTCCTTAGAAATGTCCCAAAATTTTGGTTTGATTTATAACTCTTGCCAATATTGTCAGAGCTATTTCTAGGCATTTTGGAATTACTGATTGCAATTTTAGGGTTTCTTGCCCCTCTTTATTTAGGGTTTTGAGGCTTCCAATTTCCCTCAGTTCAAATTTCAGAATTTAAACATGATGCACACACCAGGCAGCACCAGAAGCTAGGGATGTGACATAAGTGAAGCGCATAGAGTATTCTAGTAAATTCTAATCAAGTGGGCTTCTTCCAAAAGGTGTGTACAGCAAGGATGATTGTGGTAAACTAAAAAGCAAAGACTAATATCATACAAGACGCTCCAAGCAAAACACATATCATGTGACGAATAAAAATATAGCTCCAAGTAAAGTTACCAATGAACGAAGACGAAAGAGGGGATGCCTTCCGGGGGCAGCCCCAAGCTTAGGCTTTTGGCTATTCTTGAATATCTTGGGGTGCCCTGGGCATCCCCAAGCTTAGGCTTTTGCCACGCCTTATTCCATAGTCCATCAAATCTTTACCCAAGACTTGAAAACTTCACAACACAAAACTCAACAGGAAATCTCATAAGCTCCGTTAGTGAAAGAAAGCAAAACCACCACATAAGGTACTGTAATGAAATCATTCTTTATTTATATTTGTGTTAAACCTACTGTATTCCAAGTTCTCTATGGTTCATACCACTTAATACTAGCCATATATGCATCAAAATAAGCAAACAACACACGAAAAACAAAATCTGTCAAAAACAGAACAGTCTGTAGCAATCTGTAACCCACGAATACTTCTGGAACTCTAAAAATCCTACCAAAATAGGAAGTCCTGGACAATTTGTCTATTGATCTACCGCAAAAAGAATCAACGCAAAAGCACGTTTCTGTGATTTAACAAAACTAATTTCGTGCGTGCAAAGTTTTTGTTTTTCAACAGAGTCAAATTAACTATCACCATAGGTTATCCTATAGGTTCTACTTGGCACAAACACTAACATAAAAACACATCTAAACAGAAGGTAGATGCAAAATTTATTACTAAACAGAAACAAAAACAAAAAACACAAATAAAATTGGGTTGCCTCCCAACTAGCGCTATCGTTTAACGCCCCTAGCTAGGCATAAAAGCGAGGATAGATCTAAGTAGTGCCATCTTTGGCACTCAATTCATAAGTAGCTCGCATGATAGATTCATAAGGTAATTTAACTTTCTTTCTTAGAAAGTGCTCCATGCCTTTCCTTAATGGAAATTGGAATCTAATATTCCCTTCCTTTATATCAATAATTGCGCCAATCGTTCTAAGGAAAGGTCTACCAAGAATAATAGGGCAAGAAAGATTGCAATCTATATCAAGAACGATAATATCTACGGGCACCAAATTTCTAGTTGCAACAATGAGAACATCATTGATCCTTCCCATTGGCTTTTTAATGGTGAAATCTGCAAGGTGCAAATTTAAAGAGAAATCATCAAGATCATGGAAACCTAGAATATCACATAAAGTTTTCCGAATCATGGAAACACTAGCACCCAAATTACATAAAGCATAACACTCATGATCTTTAATTTTAATCTTTATAGTAGGTTCCCACTCATCATTAAGTTTTCTAGGTATAGAAACTTCCAAATTAAGTTTTTCATCAAAAGATTGCATCAAGGCATCAACATTATGTTTGGTAAAAGCTTTATTTTGACTATAAGCATGAGGAGAATTCACAACGGATTGCAACAAGGAAATACAACCTTCTAAAGAACAATTATCATAATCAAATTCCTTGAAATCCAAGATAGTGGGTTCAATGCTATTTAAAGTCTTGACCTCTCCAATCCCACTTTTACCAAATTTAGCATCAAGATCTAAAAACTCTGAATCATTGGGACGCCTTTTAACTAAAGTTGACTCATCTCCAGTCCCATTATTATTAAGATTCATATTGCAAAACAAAGATCTAATAAGGGACACATCAATAACTTTAAGATCTTCATCATTATTTTCATGGAAACTAGAAGAACACGCCTTTACAAAGCAATCTTTCTTAGCACGCAATCTAGCGGTTCTTTCTTTGCATTCATCAATGGACACTCTCATTGCTTTGAGAGACTCATTGATATCATGCTTAGGAGAAGTAGATCTAAGTTTCAAAGAATCAACATCAAGCGAGAGTATATCAACGTTCCTAGCCAAATCATCAACTTTGAGCAATTTTTCTTCAAGCAAGGCATTAAAATTCTTTTGAGAGATCATAAATTCTTTCACACTATTCTAAAAATCAGAGGGCATCTTATTAAAATTACCATAAGAATTATTGTAGGAATTTCCATAATTATTAGAGGAATTACTAGGGAACGGTCTACGATTAAAGTTTCCTCTATAAGCATTGTTTCCGAAACTATTCCTACCAACAAAATTCAAATCCATAGACTCATTATTATTCTCAATCAAAGTAGACAACGACATATCATTGGGATCAATAGAAGCACTCTTAGTAGCAAACATTTTTATAAGTTCATCCATCTTTTCACTCAAAACATTAATTTCTTCTATAGCATGCACTTTTTTACTAATAGATCTTTCGATGTGCCATTGAGAATAATTATCCATAATATTATCAAGGAGTTTTGTAGCATCTCCTAAAGTGATTTCCATAAACGTGCCTCCCACGGCCGAATCTAAAAGATTTCTAGAAGCAAAATTCAATCCGGCATAAAAGTTTTGTATGATCATCCATAAATTCAAACCATGAGTAGGGCAATTACGAATCATCAATTTCATTCTTTCCCAAGATTGGGCAACATGCTCATGATCAAGTTGTTTAAAATTCATAATATTGTTCCTAAGAGTGATGATCTTAGCGGGAGGAAACTACTTAGAGATAAAAGCATCTTTACACTTGTTCCAAGATCAATACTATTTTTAGGCAAAGACAAAAACCAAACTTTAGCACAATCTCTAAGTGAAAACGGAAATAATTTCAATTTAACAATATCATTATCCATATATTTCTTCTTTTGCATATCACACAAATCAACAAAGTTGTTTAGATGGATAGCGGCATCTTCACTAGGAAGGCCGGCGAATTGATCTTTCATAACAAGATTCAGCAAAGCAGTATGGATTTCACAAGACTCAACATCATTAAGAGGAGCAATCGGAGTACTAAGGAAATCATTATTATTGGTATTGGAGAAATCACACAATTTGGTATTATCTTGCGCTATCGCGACAAGTAATCCAACACACAAGCAAATAGAAAAAGGCAAGCGAAAGAGAGAGAGAGGAGATACGGAAAGAGAGGGCGAATAAAACGTCAAGGGTGAAGTGGGGGAGAGGAAAACGAGAGGCAAATGGCAAATAATGTAATTGAGAGGGAGATGGGTTTTTGATGGGTACTTGGTATGTCTTGACTTGAGCGAAGACCTCCCCGGCAACGGCGCCAGAAATCCTTCTTGCTACGTCTTGAGCTTGCGTTGGTTTTCCTTGAAGAGGAAAGGGTTATGCAGCAATAGTAGTGTAAGTATTTCCCTCAATTTTTGAGAACCAAGGTATCAATCCAGTAGGAGGCTCCTCAAAAGTCCCACACACCTACACAAACAAACAAAGAACTCACAACCAATGCATGAAAGGGGTTGTCAATCCCTTCACGGCCACTTGCGAAAGTGAGATCTGATAGAGATAGTATGATAAAATAAATAAATTTTTGGTATTTTATAATATAGATTGGAAAAGTAAAGATGAAAATAAAAATAGATTGAAAGCTTATATGATAAAAGATAGACCCGGGGCCATAGGTTTCACTAGTGGCTTCTCTCAAGATAGCATAAGTATTATGGTGGGTGAACAAATTACTATCGAGCAATTGATAGAAAGGCGAATAATTATGAGATTATCTAGGCATGATCATGTATATAGGCATCACGTCCGCGACAAGTAGACCGACTCCTGCCTGCATCTACTACTATTACTCCACACATCGACCGCTATCCAGCATGCATCTAGAGTATTAAGTTCATAAAGAACAGAGTAACGCATTAAGAAAGATGACATGATGTAGAGGGACAAACTCATGCAATATGATATAAACCCCATCTTTTTATCCTCGATGGCAACAATACAATACGTGCCTTGCTACCCCTGCTGTCACTAGGAAAGAACACCGCAAGATTGAACCCAAAGCTAAGCACTTCTCCCATTGCAAGAAAGATCAGTCTAGTAGGCCAAACCAAACTTATAATTCGAAGAGACTTGCAAAGATAACTTAATCACACATAAAAGAATTCAGAGGAGATTCAAATATTTCTCATAGATAAACTTGATCATAAACCCACAATTCATCGGATCTCGACAAACACACCGCAAAAAGAGTTACATCGAGTAGATCTCCAAGAAGATCGAGGAGAACATGATATTGAGATCCAAAAAGAGAGAAGAAGCCATCTAACTAATAACTATGGACCCGAAGGTCTGTGGTAAACTACTCACAACTCATCAGAGGGGCTATGGTGTTGATGTAGAAGCCCTCCATGGTCGATTCCCCCTTCAGCGGAGCACCGGTGAAGGCTCCAAGATGGGATCTCGCGGATACAGAAGGTTACGGCGGTGGAAATAGTTTTTCGTTGGCTCCCCTGATGTTTTTGGGGTACGTGGGTATATATATATAGGAGGAAGAAGTAGGTCGGTGGCCGCCCGAGGGGCCCACGCGATAGGGGGCGCGCCTTGTAGGGGTGTGCGCGCCCTCCACCCTCGTGGCTGCCTCGGCAGATCGTTGACTTGCACTCCAAGTCCTCTGGATCACATTTGTTTCAAAAATCACGCTCCCGAAGGTTTCATTCCGTTTGGACTCCGTTTGATATTCCTTTTCTTCGAAACATTAAAATAGGCAAAAAAAACATCAATACGGGCCTACGGTTAGTAGGTTAGTCCCAAAAATGATATAAATTTGTAAAGTAAAGCCCATAAACATCCAAAACGGGTAATATAATAGCATGGAACAATCAAAAATTATAGATATGTTGGAGACGTACCAACGGCCGTGTGCTGCGACGCAACAACCCGTTCACAATCGCTCTGATGCGTTGCAACGTTGGTGTCGCTACTGGTGCTACATGTCGCAGGCAGTGGTACTACAATGGAGTGCTCGTTGGTGGTTCCCCTGTGCTCCAATGCAGCACACGTGTGACGAGTTTCTCTGGTGCTGCATCGCAGCGCTCGTCGGTGGCTTGTTCCAGGGTCGTAGTGGCTCGATGCAACGTCTTCGGCGGCTCGGGGGGGGGGAGCGGGGAGGGGGGTGCTGCAGCGCAACATGCCGGCGAGTGGACAGAGCTGCAGCGCAACACTTCGGCATGGCGACGGAGATGTAGTGCAACGGTTCTATCCCGCCAATGATGGTGTTGTTGTACGTTGTAGCATGATGCGTTGACCGGATCCAACAGGTGGCTAGCGTTGGATCCGACAGCCGAGGACCCGACTGATTTCTCAGGGAAATTAGCCGGCTTATCCGTAGGAGCGGCCCAGATATAAGGTTCTTTGAACTTCGGCGACCTTTATTACATAATAATCATGTTAGTTACAAGGGAGAGAATTAAGAAATCAGGGGATGCTCTTGCCAGACCTCATTTAACTTCCTTCTATAACTAGTCCTGGCTAGCCAATGCGCTACCCCATTACTCTCCCTAGCACAGTGAACAATCATCGCCCTGCCAAAGGAACTCAACACCTGTCGGCAATCATCCGTCAACACCGCAGCCGAAGCACGGTACTCCGAAGGATCATTCATAGCTTGTACTATCTCAAGTGAGTCGGACTCCACAACCAATGCATAAATACCCAAATGCTCTGCCAATCGCAGTCCTTCCAAGAGTGCTAATGCTTCCATAGAGGGAACATCCATGGCATACTGTCGAAAGGAACAAGAGGCAGCAATAAACGCTCCTGAGCTATCTCGCAAGACATCTCTAGTTGCTCCCGCGCCCTCATCCACATGATAGCTCGCGTCAACATTGAGTTTAATCACCCCTTTAGCTGGTCTCACCCATCTAATCTGTTTTGTAGGTTCCTTTGCCTTGGCAGCCAGTGAGTTTGCCACGAAACCACAAATGCTCATAGCTGAACAAACTGGGCTACCAACATTCTCCTGGTGACTGATCTTCCGGCGATCCCACCATAAATACCATCCAGTCACCATAACTGTTTCCACACCATTATCAATTGGTAGTTTTACCTCTCTTGGTAGCTCAGAGCAAAGAAGTTTCTCCAAGATTACCGAACCTGACTGCTCATGGGCTGCTGCATTCGCGATCGATGTTTCCAGCACCAGCTCCTTCCACACGGCCTTGGCTCTTTCGCATGCAAACATCATATGGCGCAGATCCTCAGGCTCATTGCCGCATACTGGACAAATCACCGGAGTAGATAGATGCTGATCTGACAGCATACAATAGCTATCTGTAGCTATTTTTTTGTAGTATTTTTTTGTATTTTATTTCTTTTATCCTACTAGAAAACTTGTTTTGAGCTTCATAGGAGTTTATATTTAAAAGTTCCTTATAAATCCTGTACAACCATTGCCGTTTTATACATGAAAAAAATACTTTTCCGCAATCTTTTTCCCTCTATTTTCTTTCCCGCCATCTTCTTTGCCGCCATTTTCTCCCGCCATTCTCTCCTGCCATTTTTTTCCCGCCATTCTCTCCCACCACGCTAAGGAGTGATGCATCGACGAAGGATGACTATGATGCCTTCATGTGGAGTGTGAAACACTGTGTGAGAGAAGTCATAAGTGTGAAACACTCTCCGATGATGATGACGAAGCTGTAAACACTTATAACTTCTCTCAGACAGTGTTTCACACTCTACCAGCAGCACCAACGCAGGAGACACAGACTGTGTCAGATGATGTTATCTATGGTCATGGACACCATGGGGCTCGTTTTATAAATTGAGAAGTGAAGATGGCGAGAAAGAAGATGGCGAGAAAGAAGATGGCGGGAGAGAATGGCGGGAAAGAAAATGGCGGGAGATAATGACAGGAAATAAAATGGCGGGAGAAAATGGAGGGAGAGAATGGCCGTAAATAAAATGACGGGAAAGAAAATGGCAAGATAAAATGACGGCAAAGAATGGCGGCAGAGAATAGCGGGAGAAAATGGCGGCAAAGAATGGCGGGAGAAAATGGCGGCATAGAAAATAGCGGGAGAAAATGGAGGGAAAGAACGACGGGAAAGAAAATGGAGGATAAAAGAAACAATATACAAAAAAATACTACAAATAAAATATCTACTAATAACTTAACAGAAACTAAAAGAATCTGTCAAAAAATAAAGAAAACAATTTAAAGCAATTAAAATTAAAAGAAATAGCACAAAACCTATAAAACACTAAAACATAACTATTTTCGTAAAAACATCCTAAAATTCACCAATTAATTACTACTGATAAACACAGTCACAAAGAACCAGTAGCAAGAAGAACCATCTAAAAAGAATTCTCCTAGCTCAAATTATAGGCAATCTAGTGATTTGAGCAAATTCATGAAAATTCAAATTCAAACTTCCAAATCTAGTCAAACTTGATGTCTACAAAAACTTCATAAAATTTCTAATCTAATGTAAAAAGAATCAAATTAAAATACTAAAAATCCTAATTGATATGAATTTTCTAAAACAGTAGAGCTGGTGTTGGCCGAAGAGGGACTCTTTGGCCAACTATTGGCCGAAAAGTCCTTTTAGCCCAATGGTTGGCCGAAAAGTCCCTCTTCAGCCAATGGTAGGCCGAAAAGTCCCTCTTCGGCCAACCGGAGGCCGACAGGGTGATACTTTTGATTTTTCTGCATTAAGGTGTATAGTTTCCGAATTTACTATAAAAATCATCATAGTTTAAAAAAAAATCGATCTTCTGCAGGGTCTACACTTCCGAATGCCAGCTTCTTGAAAAGGTACCTCAATTCGTCGTCAGACAGAAGGCTTAGGAAAATTGGTTTCACCGATCCAAACCGGGCTAATCTTTTAAGTTTACTTATGATAATCATCTTGCTTCCTCTGTCCATCCTTATGAAAAACGAGTGGAACTTTTTCCAGTCATTGTCATCTACATCAGAAGCAAACTCAATAACTACCAACGTCATACCTTCCATGGTCCTTCGATGATCAAGTATTCTCAAAAGGTTGTCTCCATCCAAGTGCAATATAGAGGAGAAGCGTGAGCAAACCCTTTCATCGCCGCACACATGAGCAACCAAAGTTTTCTTCCCAGTTAGTTTACCACCTATGATCGGGAGAACTGCCAGTGCATGATTACTAGGAGGGTCGTTCTGCTGTAACAACAAGCTCAACTTTTCAGCGTGTCGCCCAAACATGAAGTTGTTGGTGTAAAGATAAACATCGTATGGCCTATGAGACATACGATCAAATCTACCCAGAAGCACAACAAATTCTGCGATGTTAACAACAACAGTTTCTAAGCTTTCTAAGGCACCATGTGACTCGAGGCACGTGGCCTTAACATTTGTTGTTCGAGAGTGCTTCGCTAAATATAAGTTGTTTCTAGATGAGTCATTGATGCTAACCTCCTCGAAGCCGGCACTGTCTTGGAGGGCATGTACCTTGAGCTGTTCAGCACACAGTATCCTCGGCACATGGCCTCTAAGAGCGTCTTAAGCTGCATCATCATCCCGGAGTTGGTTATGTATCACGTGTCTGCCTCCTCAACAATGGTGCTTGCTCTCATCAGGAGGTGTTGCAACCTCTCCACTACATTCTCCTCTGATTGGGCATGGCTCAAGGAGTTGTACTTGTTCATTAGGAAGGAGATGAACTGGCTCAGAAGTTCACCTGCAACTGCAGATATGGCAGTGTCCATGGCTGGGATTGATGAGGTAAGCTGTTAGTCGGTCTCTGGACAAATTTAACTTGGCTTGCCTCTGCCAAGTCTTGTGGAGATTCTTGGCAAACTTGAAAAGTCTCCATGGATGACTTTGACTGTGACTGTGGATGGGTGACACAGGTACTTGTCTAAATGTCCAAATATTTGACAAGGACAGCATGATTTTTTGCCAGTATTTGTAATATTCGCAATAGGTTCAAATTGATTATTGCCCCATAGCAAAATGAATATTTAATTTCTTTGCATTTGTCTTCCATTGGATTCCTTTTACATTTTACATACGAGGCAATAGGATCCCGCATGTGCAGCTTACTGTTGCAATGTTTGACCATCAAACCTTGGAAATTGTTTGGCTTTTGCCGGATGAACTTCAATGAAGTAGCGCCACAGCTCGTTGACAAGCAAATGGTATGCGCCCTTTTATCTCGGTCAATGATGAGAATCACAACTCTATACCTTAGTTTCACAGCAAATGTAACTAGTTTGTTCTACATTTGTTCCGCTGGTTTCATCAGAATCCAATCAATCTCTATGTGGCTTATTTTGGTAGTTCAGTCTTTAATAAAAAATTGCCACACCTTGTGCATTCTTTAGAGTTCAGGCTTGACCTGATGTTAATCTCCACAATGGTACAAATGGAAAAGAAAATAGTATGATCCAACTTCGTTTTATTTCTTATTAGGATAGCTAGAAGTCATGTTCCTACAAGTTGTATTGTGCCTCCTGTATAGTTTCTCCCTGTACTGAGTATGATAGTTTCAATTACCAAAGCACGAGACAATCTGAAATTTACGGTAGAAAATGCTTCATCATCGTGTAACAAAATTGTACAGGAAGGCCTACATGGCCCAAAACAAAATACACTTGCGCCATTAGATTTACATGCCGCTACATAAATGTTGAAAAAATATTGAGCTTCAAGGGATGTCAAAAAAATATTGAAGTCCGGTGTTCTACTTAATGCTGACACTCGTGCTCTGTCTCACTTAATGTGCAAGCGTGCAATCAAACAGGGCAAGCACTAACCCATGCCTTCGTGTTATTGTTTATCACACGTTTACGACAATAGAAGTTTTGGGGACCATGTTGATGAACATATTGAAGAACCATAGAGTCCACCAAGAGTGGAGTTTCTAATGACCCCATATTTGCCTCAAACTAACCAGTTAGCATTAATACAGCAGGACCCTTGGAAAAATAGAAAAGTCTCCATGGATGACTTTGACTGTGACTGAGGAACGGATACTTGTCAAAATGTCCAAACATGTGACAAAGATGAGCCAACTGTCTGAGCAGTATAAAAAAATTGACTAGTATTTATAATATTCATAGTAGTTTCCCTCGCAAATAAATAAATAATTATTCATAGTAGTTTAGGTTTACATTAGTTGTTGTTCGATAGGAAAATGCATGAACGTTTACTTATCGTTGCATTCATCTTGCCTTGGCTCCTTTTACATTTTACATGGCATCAGATATATGTGCACCCTACTCTAGCGAAGGTTGACAGTGAGAGTTGTTTTGGACTTTTCCAGATGAACTTCAGTCGATAAGCAGCGCCACAGCTCATCAGCAAGGAAATGATACACGTCCTTTTATCTTGGTCAGTGATGATGAGAATCACAGCTCCATGCTTCAGTAATCTTTCAGTACACATGTAGCCTGTTTGCTTGTACATTTGCTACTTTAGTTTCTTCAATGGTAGTGGATTGCTGGATCTGATAAAACATACTCCCTCTGTTCCAAAACAGATGACCCAACTTTGTATTATAGTATAAAGTTAGTACAAAGTTGGGTCATCTGTTTTGGAACGGAGGGAGTACAAACTTACTGTACAGTAATTGAGATCTGTAATACATTTAGTACAATATCGGTAATTGCCTTTGGCTCCTAGGTGCATATGCACTCATTATCGAAATACACATTTCGAAAAGTTGAAAAATTCGGAACAAAAATATCGTGTGTATATCCGGACATTTTATGTGTGTGCACAAGGTTTCAGTGAAAAACGACGTTTTTTGTGGCTTGTGTAAAAAAGACAAATTCTGATGCTTCATTCTAACTATTCACGAGGCATTTCTTTATCTTTTTTACACAAGCCACAAAAAACGTCGTTTTTCACCGAAACCTTGTGAAGGCACATAAAATGTCCGGATATACACGTGGGATTTTTGTTTCGATTTTTTTTAAAACTTTTCAAAATGTGTATTTTGACAATGGGTGCATATGCACCTAGGAGCCAAAACGCCACTCTCGTACAATATAGTACTTCGTAGACAGAACAGTTTGTCATGTAGTATAAAATAAAATACGACGTGTTACATTACACGAGTTCCGGAAGAAAAAAAATTAGATTGGCACTCCTCGTCACTTTCTCCTTTCAAACAATGACTAACAATAGATAATATCTTATTGCAATAGGCAAAGGATATGTATATATTTCCCCCGCTCACTATTATAACATGTTCTAACTTGTTTTAAATTTGAATGCATGTAGACGCATTTAAGTGTGTTTGTTCGTTCTGTTATGTTGTGATCCAAAATCAAGTATAAAGAGAAAGGCTAATTTCAGGCGGCACGGATCAGTATTGATGTAGGTCACCTTTGTTATATATATCATTTGTAAGCTGCCGCACGGGATTAATTAATTAGTTGTAAATCTTCGGCTTTTGAAGCCTCCCCGATATAGTGAAAATTTGCTTGCTGGCGCCCGTGTTTTTTTCCCATACGTCTTGGATGGGTTTTCCATGTTAATCTCGTGTCTCCTGCTTGTTTTTTGTTCTTCATCGTGTTGATTTGCCTGTCATATCTCTAACACGTTCGCTCATTTCAGTTTGTATGTAGTCCATATTAAAATATCTAAAACATCTTACATTTGTGAAAGAGGGAATATTTCTTTAGGTTACCATTATATATTACTCCATCCTGATTTTATGGCTTGTGTGGATTTAAAAACAGAAAATATGATCTTTAATTTAGTCCATAAAATATGAGTTACATGTCATTTATACACCAAGTAATTCTTTTAACGTGAATCTAATTATGTTATTTTTTCTGACATATAAATAATATTGTATCAAACAAATTAATGATCAAAATTTTCATGCAAATGTGTGTGAACTCTACAAATCACGATCAAGCGACTAGTATATGTGTAAGCATGCATACATGGTGATCAACAAAAATTGATAGATCAATTCAATTGTACATTTAACATGACATATTGTAGATTTTGATTGAAATATGTGCGAACCCTACAAACCACGATAGATTAACAAGTACATGTGTAACCATGCATACATGGTGATCAACAAAGATCAACAGCTCAATTCAACTGTTGATTTGACATGACACACTGTCAGCACATGCATTGTGATCCACATGATACATACTGACCTTGCAACAGATGAGAGACGCAACATTATTAACAAGGAGATGCATAAGAAGCTAGCATGCACCATGTTGTACCAAGTAATGTTGAGAGTGGGATATATAATGAAGTAGTCCACGTGAACACCGGAAAAGTCATGTATGCGGCTCACTGAAAGATCTAGCTGTTACTTGACATCTGACATAAGTGTCTGCTCATCAGAGCAGCGACTAGTGTAGGCATCATGATGTGTCGAGGGTACACAAGAGTTCACCGCATAGTTGAGGTTAGGCAACGGCTCATGATCAC
Organism: Triticum aestivum; assembly: GCF_018294505.1. Taxonomy (NCBI): domain Eukaryota; kingdom Viridiplantae; phylum Streptophyta; class Magnoliopsida; order Poales; family Poaceae; genus Triticum; species Triticum aestivum. The sequence continues at coordinate 13,072,290 of NC_057798.1, forward strand.
GTTCCAGGAACTCCATTGCTTTCTGAATGGTAGGCCTTTTGGCACCATCAAGAAGAGAACACCAGAGTCCTAGGACGGCCACACGCTGCATCTGCGTCTGCCACCTATCAAAGTCATCCCCATGCAACCTTTCATCTACAGCCTCGATGATCATGCCTCCTTTATATAGCTCCCAGACTTGCTCCCTGGACTTCCGTGTGCATACAATGTCTAGTAGGACGATTCCAAAGCTGTAGACATCAGATCTAGGGTAGAACTTGACTTTCCCATCTTTCCTGCATTCTGGATCTATGTACCCTTCCGTCCCTTGCGCGAGTGTCATCAACGTCGCATTGTCCTGGTTGCCAACCCTTGACAACCCGAAGTCAGCAAGCTTGGCATTGAAGTTGTTGTCAAGGAGTATGTTGGCTGGTTTGATATCTCTATGCAGAATGTAAGGGTCACACTCATGGTGGAGGTAAACCAGAGCAGAGCCGATTCCTTTCACAATTTGGTACCTGATACACAAACATACAACTTAATAAATTCCTGAATGCATGAGTGAGGTTCCCTCTAGGAGAGAAAGAGAAGTGAAACGTCAGTAATAGTAGTATATAATCTATTATTAATCCTTGCAACAACAGAAAATTGTATGCACACTGAAATTGCTTAGTTCTGCATAGTACCTTGTTGGCCATGCTATTACTTGCTCACTCTCGTGTAGGTGGTACTGCAGATTTCCGTTGGGCACCAGTTCATAGACAAGGAAGAGCTCGTCATGTTTCTTCTTCCTACAACACCAGCACATGCAATCGAGTATGTTTCGGCTGTGTTTCCTACAGCACCAACCTTTCAGTTTGACGAGATTTTTGTGCTTTGCTGCACTAATGGTGTTCATTTCGGTGAAGAAGTCCAGATTTCCTCCCCTCATCTTATTCAAGATTTTCTTTACAGCCACCTCGCCGCTATCTGATTCCTTGGAGGACGATGCACATGATTCCTTTGATGATAGACCACCCAATTCTCTCAAGGACGCGCCCCATGATGATCCGTTGGAGCTCAGCGTACCCCTGTAGACTACTCCAAAGGCACCTTGCCCAATAACCCTCGCCTCAGAGAAGTCGTCCGTTGCAGCAGCCAGAACACGGTACTCGAACTCTTTGGGTCCTCCAGTTCGTGTCACGATGTCATGGCTTCTAGTTCTCCTTCTGCACATGAAGCATGAGAGGATGCACCAAAGCACAGCCGCCAACACCACAGCTCCTACGATTGACACTACAATAACCACCGCGTCCATGCCATCATCTGCATGCACGCCAATAACACTCGCTATTAAATAATGATGTTTAATCAGGATTCAGGTATATTTTCTCTTCTAGTTTACTAGAGTACGTATTTCTCGCAAACATAGTAACGAAATTAAGTTCGACTAATCAAAGGCGGCTGCTACAAATCAACCGGATGATTTCTCTAAGAAATCATCCGCCTAGTAGCCGTCTGATCCGGCGCTGGGTGGCCATTTGATCCAAGCAATACAGCCTCGCCTCACGTCTTCCTTGTCTGATCTCATTCCATTAGAGCAACACAGCACCCGTCCTGGCAATCCGTCCGACGATCTCATGGCACAGGAGCTGTCGAAAGCGATGCAACGCAGCTCCAAGAGCCACCACCCAACGCTGCATCGCTGGGCAGCGCTATGGGAGCTTCGGATGCTGCTCCATTGCAGCCATGGCCATGGCAACACCAAGCACAAAAAAACATTGATGCCACCCCGACGATGTCTCCGACAAAGCTTCATTGCAACCACAACGACGCTCCATTGTAGCCAAGGCAGCGCTCCATTGCAGCACGCTGACGGCTGCCGTATGCTGCACTGCACCGCCCCACCATGCGGCTGCCATCGCACCTCTCGTTGCAGCACCCGTGGCCGCCGGCGAAGCTTCAGTGTAGTGCCGTCACTGGCGTGGCGGTGCTCTTCCGCAGCACCCCGGTGATCGCGGCATGCTTCACTACATCGACCCCATCATGTGGTGCTCCATCGCATGGCCGTCGACGAAGCTTCAGTGCAGCACCGTCACAGGTGCGGCGCTGCTACATCACAGCACCCCGACAGCCGCCGTATGTTGCACTGCAGCGCCCCATCGCGCGGCTGCCGTCGCACCTCTCGTTGCAGCACCCGTGGCCGCCGGCAAAGCTTCGGTGCAGTGCCGTCACCGGCGTGGCGGTGCTCCTTCACAGCACCCCGACGGTCGTGGCATGCTTCACTGCAGCGCCCCCATCGCTTGGTGCTCCATCGCATGGCCTCCGACGAAGCTTCAGTCCACCGGTGCGACTGTGCTACATCACAGCACTCCGACGGCCGCCGTATGCTGCACTGCAGCGCCCCACCGCGCGGGTGTTGCTCCATCATAGCAACCCTAATTGGCTGCCGACAAAGCTTCAGTGTCGCGCCGCCAGCGGCGCAACAGTGCCTCCATCGCAGCACCGGCTGCCTCCTCCTCCGCCCTCTCCCCTGCGCGTTGCAGCTCCAT